>NW_027317991.1:0-7883 GCF_032062135.1 Pyxicephalus adspersus | reverse complement strand
CACTTCCCTGAACCTGGGATTTGTTTGGGGGACGTGATCCGTGGCTCTGGCCAGTGCGCGCCTCCAGGGGGGTCCTTCTCCTGACTCCGCTCAGGGGTGCACCGACCAGAGCCGTGGACCACCAAAGTTTTCTTGTGGACAACCGATTACCGACCACTGCTGTAAAGGGTCTATATATAAAGCAATGAATCTGACATTCATTGAAAGATTCTCTGGTAGAGAATCAAATACTGCCATTGAAACACATGGACCTGGAAGATTCTCCAGGCTTTCAGTGAATGTCAGATTCACTGTTTTATAAACAGACTCAAACTTTCTGTCTAACTGACAATGATTACCAGAATAAATAAAAGGGGTGCAAGGGATTTTTTAAGTTGCGAGACTTGACAGAGGTTCTACCCTACCCTACCTTATCCAAAACTCTAAGACGGGTTTTGCTTTTTAACACATTAACATGTATGAAAAGAAACTAAAAATATGAATAATGTCAATAAAATTTGTAGTTTACATTGTAAAAAACTCAATCAATGTCTTATAACTTCTGGTGACCTGGCTGTCTCTTCAGCTTTGCACCTTTGGACCTGTTGGAGGGCCATCTGATTTGGATTCAGTGGTGGCATAGGCTAATATTTGGGGGGGGGGGGGGGTACATCCTGTCCTCAGACTTGTCCTGTCATCAGGATACCCTTGTCTATGTCTGCATTCCTTCCTCATTTGCTTCAAAGGATCTGGATCAATGTTTCTCAATCAAAGTTCCATAAACCCTTAGGGTTCCTCCAGAAGTTATTAGGGGATCCTTGAACAATGAACAATTGGTACCTCTCAGGTCAGTTTAAGTGACACCAATGATCTTTTTGGCTATCTTTAAGGATGACATTCTTCCCACTGGCCTACAATATTTGGGGCTTGGGGTTCCTTGAGCAATGAGCAATTTGTGATTCTCAGGTCAGTTACCACTGACACCAATGATCTTTTCGGTTATCTCTAACAATAACATTCTTTCCATTACCAACAATGTAAGAGACATTCTTCCTACTGATCACCACGCTAATATTATGTAGCTGTGGATATAGCAATTATAGCACAGGTTCCCTGAGGACCTAAAAGTTTTTTCAAGGGCTCCCCATGTTAAAGTTTGAGAACACCGCCCTATAGAGTGGTCAGTTATGCTGCTGGGGAAAGTATTTAGCAAAACATAAGAGAACATATTAAAAGTATATAAGTCCATTCATTACTTACATTCCACTACATTTTTTCTTTTTCATCTTTACTGATATAGAAAGTAATCCAATAGATCTATTTGCAAGGACGACTGATATTGGGTGTTTGGAACGCTAAGAAAACCGCAAAAACCAAATGGGTGTAGACCATTACACTAGTAAAATTACTTAGGTTTTTTTGGGAATAATATTACACTAGAATACATATATTGAAATACCTCTTTAGAGCTGTGTTTCTCAACCAGGGTTCTGTAAAATCTTAGGGTTTCTGAGGATTGCTAGGGGCTCCTTGAGCAGTCAACAATTTATACATCTCTCCAATGATCTTTTTAGCTATCTGTAAAGGTGACATTCTTCCCACTGACCGCCACACCAATTTACTGTGAGCAGTGGATATAGTAATTATAGAAGGAGTTCCCTGAAGACCTGAAAGTTATTTCAAGGGTTCCTGCATGTTAAAAAGTCAAGAAAGGCTGATCTAGCTGGAAGATCATTGGGGACCAATTGCTTTGGTCCACTGTCTAGATGTAGGTGGTACAGGTAGGTGGTGTAGGTTGTGGGCTTTATCAGATGTTCAAATCTTATGCTCCAAAAAAAAAAAAAATTTGCCAACCACTTGGTTTTAGTGACATGTTAGTTGAAGCCCAGATTCTAAGGAACAAGGCATCTTTGAGTCTGTGTTTCCTACAATGCTCAATGCTAGGAAGTCCACTTCTAGTGAAGCTGGCCATTGGACGTGTAAGGTATATTTTGCTTGGTTATTATTAATATTATACAGTATTTATATAGCACCATCATATTACACAGCACTGTACAAAGTCCATAGTCATGTCACTAACTGTCCCTCAAAGGAGCTCACAATCTAATGTCCCTACTATATGTCATTAATATAGTCTAAGGTCAATTTTAGGGGGAAGACAATTAACCTAACTGCATGTTTTTGGGATGTGGGAGGAAACCGGAGTACCCGGAGGAAACCCACGCAAACATGGGGGGAAACTTGCAAACTCCATGCAGATAGTGTCCTGGCTGGCATTTGAACCTAGGACCTAGTTCTGCAAAGGCCAGGGTGCTAACCCCTGAGCCACGGTGCTGAATCCAAGGGCTTCCATCTTACAGGGATTTCTCCATATGATGGATCCTTCTTTCACTACAGTTGGGCATGAGCCAATGTTTGGTTCTAAATACCATTCAAGGCCAAGAATATGTAACATTTTTCTGTTGAAGACACCATCAGCTTCCCACTTTTTAATTAACATCTGTGTTTAGGGGTTCTCCTATGTCCTATGTCCCCTGGTCTGGTCTTTTTCATCTCCATGGGATTTGAATCTGTGCTTTTTAGAATTTCAAAAGTTTTATTTCTTGTTTCCATCATCTTGGCCAGACAGGTACTTGAGATGGAGGCTTTATTCTGTAGGAAACCTTTTAACCCCGGCACAGGGAGAAGATGCTTCTGAGTCCCAGGATTTCCTTTCTTTACAAAGTAGTCTTTGCTTTCTACCTTCAGCAAACATTTTATTTTAATACGTACAGTGTGAGTGTCTTATTTGACTTGTATCAACATCTTGAAGGTCCTGTAAAGCAAAGCTCTGAGAGGGGGTGGTTGAAGGAGCTTAAGAAGTCAATCATGTGTGCTTCCTTAAAAAAGTTTAGTCTTCAACAAGTGCCTTGCTCAATTGGGTTCATATCAGGTGACTGACTTGGCCATTTAAGAATATTCCACTTCTTTGTTTTAATAAACGCCTGGGGCTTTGGCTGTATGTTTGGGTTATTGTCTATCTGTATTATAAAACGCCTCCCAATCAATGTGACTGCATTTAGCTGGATTTGAGCAGACAGTATGTCTCTGAACACCTCAGAATTCATTCGGCTGCTTCAGGGCTTTGTTTCTTTCTCATGATGTACCAAACTGTAGATTTTGCCACTCCTAATATTGTACCAATTTCTCGGATGGGTTTTTTCTGTTTTTGCAGCTTAAGGATGGCTTGTTTCACCTGCATGGAGAGCTCTTTTGGCCATATGTTGTCTGCTCACAGCAAAATCTTCCACATACAAGCACCCCCTCCCCCCCAATCAACTCCAGGCCTTTTATCTGCTTAATTGATAATGACATAACGAAGGAATTGCCCACACCAGCCAATGAAATAGCCTTTGAGTCTATTGTCCAATTACTTTTGAGCCCCTGAAATGAAATGATTGTGTAAAAAAAAAAGCTTTAGTTCCTCACATTTTTATGCAATCTTTTTGTTCAACCCACTGAATTAAAGCTGAAAGTCTGCAGTTCAACTGCATCTGAGTTGTTTCATTTAAAATAATTGTGGTAATGTACTGAACCAAAATTAGAAAAAAAGGAGTCTCTGTCCAAATATTTATGGACCTAACTGTATGGACAATGGACAACATGCAGACTATGCAGGACATCAGATGCTTATTAAATTTCTGGCAGGATCAACAGGTATCTTGTTGCACCTAAAGAACAGAGAGTCAAGTTTCATCATGAAAACCTGGATACAAAAGACAATGGTAAATATTAAAATAACTCTATGACTATTATACATATATATATATATATATATATATATATATATTGCTGCAGAAAATGTTTGCACTATATAAATACTGTTTATTTTATATATATATATATATATATATATATACACACACAGCAGTGCATGCTGTACCCATCTCATATCTTTTAAGGTTACATTTTTAAGTGTATGGTCAAGGAGCAATTTTTAGATATTAACCATTTTCCCTCTGATGGGGTCAGAGTGTAGCAGTGAAGAGACCACAGGCTTGAAATTGCTGTTGAAAGCAGGATCCGGCCTGACTGTTTAGCAAAACAAAACAAAGCTAATGGCTCGACTGAACAACTAACTACATTCACTTTTGCTGGTCCCTCAACTGAGCTCTCTCCAGCTTCTTGCTGGCTTGCTAATTAGTTTACCTGTGCTTCCTTAGACATGACATGAATCCAGTGGTAAAAGAAACCCATCCTTCCTTTTCTTTTGGCCCCGCTCCAGGACCTTAAACTGGCTTTTACAAACCCCATTTGCACAAAATAGCTTAGTCTGGGTGCTACATTTACCCTATCCAAGACCTTTTCTGACAGGCACTACAAGACCCTGTCACACCTACAATGACCAAAATGCTTTTCATTCTTGTCACAGCTGTAGTGGTGGCACTTGCAAAGGGTTAAAGTGGAACTAAGCCCTGCGTTACTCACCTGTCCCCCCTTCCTTTTGAAGGGTGCCACAATCTTCTTCTTTCCTCATTCCTCCTTGCAATCTTTGGCCATCTTGATTGGCTGGGCCGCACAGACACGTGGGAGTTCATTCATTCCCGGTATTCACAGGACAATCCAGGATTGGTGGATATTCCTGCAGCCAAAGCTGTAGTTGCACATGTTCAGTCTCATTTTGCCAGAAACCCGGAGCGATCAGGCAGCTAGTAGAAATTATGGCAGAGGGGTCATCACTTGTCCCTTTCTGCAATAATGACCTCCCTGATCATGTGTTCACAAAAGTGGAATTTTAGTTCTGCTTTAACTATGTAATGATTGTGTGAAATCCCCCAGACCCCCAAAACAGTGTGTAGTGCCCTGGTAGAGATCAAAACAATATCCGGGTGGTGCAGCAACTAAAAACTTTAAAAGTTTTATAACTTTAATAACACTGTCTAGCACTGGAAAGGGGTTAAAATGGTTTTTGCATTTTTTGTTATTGATGAAAATAACTACAATATACAATATAACAATATTATATAAATATATATAAAAATATCCCCAATAAACTATACATGGGTGACACAATGGCTTTGTGGTTAGCACTCTGCCCCTGCAGCTCCTACATTTTAATCACACTCAGGACACTATCTACAAGGAGTTTGCATGTTCCCCCTGCATGGGTTTCCACTCACATTCCATGTCCATATACATTAGAGCAATGTTTCTCTACTTTTTAACACTGGGGAACCCTTGAAATAACTTTCAGGTCTTCAGGGAACCCCTTCTGTATATCCACGGCCCACAGTATATTAGCACGAAGATCAATAGAAAGAATTCCTCTTACGTTGCTGGTCATGGGGAAGCATGACACTCTTAAAGATAGTTCCAAACATTTGTTTTTTTGTTTGTTTTTTAAGGTGCCCTTCCAATATTGTGTATAATTTTAAAATAATTAAAAAAAAATGTCAAAATAAATTATTATAAAACATAGAACTTGTGTACAAGTATTACAATATTGACATTTACTATAACAAATAAATGTCTACATTATCATCACAAATTGCAACCTCAGGAGGAACCCTGGTTGAGAAATGCTGCATTACATTAACTTATCTGAGGGACAAATAGTGACATTGCTATGGACTCTGCAAAGTGCTTTGTAATTATTTGCTGCTACTGTATATATATATATATATATATATATATATATATATATATATAAAAATAATTATAATATATACATTCCTTTTTTTGTTTTTTAAGGTTTTTGGTTAGGGTTCCCCTTTACATAATATATATATATTCTATGACCACTTGGTGGCAGTCAGAACTTACCTAATATAGATTCACTAAAATATTTTACTGTCTTGCAGATCAAGATGAAGATCATTCCACCTTCAGCCTGTATTCTTCCATGGCTGAGTGTAAATGAAATGTCACACAAATAATCTTTTTATAGTAATAAGGAATAAAAAATTTATAGTGGATGCAAATTTTCATTTTATACTTCTCAAACAGTCCTGCATGGAAAGCACTACTGAGCTATCCATACTTATGATAAGCATACTTTTATGCATATATATATATATATATATTTTATTTAAGTAACTGCTTTCTACTGTTCATTTGTTTTTTGTGGGTGTTGAATTGTATTTCCGAGTATAACGTTTTCCCACTTTGCATATCTGCTGCTGGAGGTGTGTTGATGGTGGAAAATTTTCAGTGCCTTCTGCAAGATGACAATGCTGTTACATTGATGGAAGCACCAACAAGCCCACATTGCCCTTTTCTTACAAGCACCTTGATGAGAATAATAATATTCATAAGGTTTTAAAGTGGAACCTGTTTGGGAGTTATTTCATCCCCGTCTGGCCAATTAGGATTGCCAAAATTTGTAATGATGAAAAGAAGATGGGAGAAGATGACGGCATCCTCAATGGAACAAGAACAGCTGAGTATCCATTGGGTTTAGTTCCGCTTTTGGAACCTTTTTTATATGTTTCATTCCATTTGTACATGGGGCAGCCATTTTTTTTTATTACACAGACTTTGCTTCCTACTTTGCAAGGTTTGCCTTTACTGCTCCTCCCCACAAAATACAGTAATAATGAGCTCAATGTGTGTCTGTTATCTCACAATAAAGTGTAATAAATCCAGGGGAGACTCACCTGTCCCTATTTTGTTGGGGAGCCACCATCTTCTCCCTTCTTTTTCACATTCTGATCTTCAGCCAACTTTGGCTGGGATGGTGTAACTCCTGTGCAGGCGTGCAGGAGTTCATTCAGTCCTGGCACCTGCAATGGAAGCAGGGATTGCTGGGTATCCCTGGCATCCAACACTGACAGATGGGTAGCTATCAGTCAGGTAAGAATGTTTATTTTAGAAGAGTCTTTGCCTTTGCCTGCAAAAATGACATGCATGATCTTAAATTTGTAATGTGGAATTCTAGCCTAACTTTAATGGTTGTTAGGAGATAATCACTGAGTTAGGAGTAATTGCACTGAAATCCCTCTAATGGTTAATCTACAAATATCATGGAAATACAAACTTGTAAAACTGTGAAAATCACACCAACAACGTATTATACCACCAATGCTCTGTCCCATAGTCTTCCATGCCAGTGCTCCTCATAAATGTCAAATGGCTGTGTCGTAGACTTTTCCTGTTCGTTAAGCCACCTGGACTCAAAAGGGAGTTCTGCAAAGAGTGGTGCATTACATGGGACTTCTCTATGCAGTATTGAAGACCTAACAACCAACCACAGAAGACTCATGACATCACATGAAAAAGCTGGGATGTCATTCAGAAGAAATGGTACTGCAGCACAGCATAAGGGGTGTCCCACCTTACTATGAGCTGCGGAACCATGGATCTGCTGGACCTCCCACGCCAACTACTTAACTTCCTTTATTGGTGTGCCCAGCATTTCTGTGCCATGCGCTTTATTAGGTCATGGGATCACTGAAGTCTTGGAGTCTCTGTGTAGTAAATGGGAAGAACTGCAACATTCTACTTACCAAAGGTTGACTGGATCCTTTTGGCAGGAAGAGCTGTGTCCAATGATCTGCTGCTTTTATATGATGGATTTGCCAGCCACCCTCCTTTACCTTGCCTTGCTTTTTTTTTCAAAATCAATGTGAGAAATGTAGCTCACCACATAAGTGGATAGGTTTTTTGTGGGCACTGATTAGAAGATTGCAACCAGGAAGAGAAGTGGAAAGAAGATGGCTGTACCTGCAACACTGCAGAACTAAAGTCTTGAACTTTTGCAATTTAGACAGCTGGTTATTGCAGAAACGGGAGGCAATGCCCCTGATTCATCAAGCAAAATCGGATTATCGGTCGCGCATTCGTATTAGCGATCCGGAATCGTGCGCGATCGCGCTATTCAACAACTGAAAAAGCTCGCGCACGGAGCCGCGCTTATCCGACAGCTT
>NW_027317990.1:0-7887 GCF_032062135.1 Pyxicephalus adspersus | reverse complement strand
TAGGAAATAGACTGAAGCTCTGCTGCCCTCAATCATCCAATCATGTGCAAGGAAAAATATTTTTAGACTTCCTTGCACCTGACTGGTTATTCTTTCCAAAGTGAGCTATCGTCACCTTTACACCATGGTAAATGAACAACTTAATTCAATTAGTAAATCACTCCAAAAGAGCGAGACAGCAAAAATATCGTGCATCACTGCTAAGCATGAAGAAGAGCTTGTGTAAAGAAATTTAAGTTAAAAAAGAAATATTTCTAAATTATTATACATTTTTACAATGTTTTACATTATTATAATTTCCTTTACCCCTTTTGCTAAGAACAAAAATTGAAAAGAATAAATTCCCTTTATATCATAAAAAGCAGAGATATATATGAAATCAATTTTGTAAACTCTTTTCCTTTCAGGAGTCGTGACATATAAATCTTCCAGCTTTATGTCTAAATTACATCTTTTGGCAATGGATCCTATATTAAGAAAAGGTCAACAACACAGAAACACTGCACCATTAGTAAATTACATTATACAGTGTATAGACTTGGGGGTTTTATATTCTGAAGCTATGTACTGTATTTGAATTTGAATGTACAGCATGTAGGCCAGAGCAAGGTCTTTGATTCCTGGAGGGCAAGTTCTGATGCTAGTTTATTGATTAAATCAGAATCCTCACTTTGGGACCTAAAGCCGCTAATCCCCATCCTCACAGGGAGATTAGAATCTCTCTCTGTGGGTGACAGATTTCCATTTTCCAGATTTAGTTTATTGGAGTCACTTGTTTGAAGTCAAATTCTTGCTGTTCTCAAGGACAAAATGAATGAGATTTAAGGGTTCGCCAATTTATGCCAACTCCAAAAATGTTCCTAATAATTATATTAACTACAGCTGGAACCGACAGGGATGATATATACTAGTTGCTCCTCTTCCCTTCATATTTTAAAACTTACTTGATGCTTTTAGGTAAAGTGTGCAGATAATTTGAAGGAAAAAAACTATAGTTATTATTTGCTTTTGTTTAAAAGTGTGCCAAGCCAAATGCACTACCGTGACATTTATCTGCAGAACAGACTGACACCTTGTGAAAGCAGCAAATCCTCTCCTTTGGATCCATCGCTCCACTGTAGGCTTAAAATTGAGTACACAGAGTGTATATTTTCAAGTGTACCTGTCCCAAACTATGATTAATAAATCAAATTAAAAAAAAATGATGAAATATTGTATAAACAGGGATACCCTCACTGGCAACACATTGAGCAGATTCAAAGATACAGGTAGCTGAAGTCGTATGCAATTGTCATGCCTTCTGCAAAAGTCAAAATTTCACAAAAATCTTGGATCTTTGGATACAGTACACAATGTGCCCCTTACATAGTTATCTGGCCTATAGCTATCATAACTCCTATCCACTTACCCTCAAATATGATATGGAATTTTTACCCTTTTACTGAAACCAGAAACCATTTTCTTTCCTTTTCTCTTCTTCCTTCCACCTTTCACTCCCTTTTCCCCTTCTTTCCATTTTCTGGATCTTATTAGGTCCCTGGTTACTGCCACCCTTAACTTTTGTTTCTGTTTTATAGTATAGGTACTATTCTGGTTGGCTTATCATTATTAGAGTACATTCTCACATAATTAAAGTAGTTAAGATCAATGTATAATCAGTTATATTTGCACTGGACCCCCTTTATGTTCCTTGTTGTATGATTTTTAATATTTTGAAATACATCTTTACTTGGTATGCTTGTATTCCTTTTTTTTACATAAAATCAATAAAAATTATTAAAAACAAAACCTAGAATTGGCCTTGTCCCCTTCCACCTTCAAAGCCTGATATTGGTCTTTATTGTGATGGACAGTCTTACCGAACAATATGGATGACGTAGAGATATGAGAGATCAAAGCTATCTCAATTTTTTAAACTAAATTCAATATTTATTTCTCTGTGACTCGTTATGTGATTTCCACTCACTGTAGTTTTGCATATGCATTGGTTCAAATGCGTCAAAATATTTTTGCAAATGACAACAATTGCTATTTACAAGTAAAACTGACATATTAAAAATTCATATTTTCTATCCTTCTTCTGAGCTTTATCCCTCTTCAATGTAATTTAGGTTATTTATGACCTCTAGGGTTCTACTTCTCTGATGTTTACTGAACACAATAACATAAGCTAACATTTACTGTACAAACTCATTTTGGTGATTTGTTTTTAGTTGAAATCTCACCTTTATACCCCTTATTGTCATACACTGCAGTACTAGGTGTGTTGCATCTGCTACAACAGCTAAAATAGACTAAAGAATGAAAATAAAGGATATTAGTACAGTGATCATCTGATAAATATTTCAGTGGCTTGAACTGGCCTTTAAAAGTAAGCTCCTTAAAATCCCCAACTGTAGCAATTTACCAGCGATGCTGCTTTCTCTGCCCCAAGAATCGGAGCATGGGTGCTGCCATTTTTGGTTTTTACATTGGGCAGAGAGCAGAGCTTCTTAAGCCCCAAGAGCTGAGCGGTTTTGTAAATTCAGACATGTTCCTTGGTTTTCATACCTCCCCTATATTACCATTGGTGCTGCTTGATTGGGGGATCTGAATTATGGATTAGGCTTTCTGTAAGAGCAAAAGGAAACATGTTAGTGTTCACCAGTCACTCTCATGGTGGCTGTCTTTACTTTTTCATTATAAATTGTAAAATCTTTTAAAGCTCAAAGGAGCAATACTGGAACCACTGTTAACTTACTGCAGAACTTGAGGCTAACCACAGATGGTATATTGTGCAGTTATTTTTGTATTTTTTCATTAAAGTATAGCTGAGTGAGGTTGCCCACAGGAAATCACATCAGCCAGCTAAGATTCTGCTTATTGATTATGTTATTGTTATATATTTTTTTAAAATCGTCTAATTGGTAACTATGAGTTATGGGTTCAATATTGCACTTTGACCTGCCTGAATAGGTCCCAAGGTCACACCTCAGTCACCAGCCTCTAATGGCTGAACTACAAATCTCTATACATAATATGGAAACAAATATATAAAATGTAAACATAGAAATTTAAAAGAATTTAGAATTACTTTAAAGGATAATTGTCCTTATAACGTTAGGTACTATAATTTATTTGAATGAGCTAGAACATTAAATCACTCCACTATTAAATCTCTGTGTTCTGCAAGTTTGGGGACATTCTCCAACTGCAGGTGCTGGCTAAACTCTGAACAGCATCACATTCCCCATAACCACACATCCCTTATTTTTCCGCATACAAAGCATTCCTAGGTAAATATTGTCTGTGTTGTCCTCACAATTAATCTTTACGTGTGGAAAAAAATGGTGTGCAACTCTACAACTATTTTTATTAAAAGGGTAGCATAGGAGCATGTTTTTTTCTTTTTAACAAAGCAAATGTCAAAAAAACTTTTTGTAGCTTTTTAAACAAACTTTTGAAAAAGACGGGGGGCCAGTCTATAAATCAAGCCACAAACTGTTTGAAGCTTTTAACTGTGTTTAAGTTCTTAATTCTTCCTCCAGCCATTTTTCTGCTGATGTAAATAATCTGTAAAGCAGTAGTAGTGTAAATTTAAGGGTAGAAAGAATACCATTAAAGTTTGCAGCTGTAAAATAGGGTTCCTCCCCTACTCCCTGTTTCAATATAAGTGGGCCAATAGAACAGGACACATTTTCTAACACCATGGGAAAAGGCTGGGACCTTTGAATGACTTTTAGTGCTGACTGTGCCTTCCTGTTGTATGCCCCCTGGTTTCTAATCCCTTGTCCTGCTGCACAGGAATATCACTAGGAAACATATTGGAAATTTCCCACTGATATACCAGACAGCAGGTATATTTACCAGGCGTTCTAACCATTTCTGTCGAAATGAAACAGAAAAGTTTTGTTGAAGTTGGGCTGTAATATATAAATTCAAATAAAAAAGGAAAATTGTCAGAGTCAAATGAAAAAACGATTGCAATAAAACAAAATATTTGCTATAGCTGAAAATACACTATACTTTCCCTTAACATCCTCCAAATAATTGACAGTGCTTAAGCAATACTGTCATTTAAAACTAAAACAACAATATGGTCAATAATAACAGCAAGATAGATTCTAAATATTAAATTATCAATTGCTGTGTTAGGAGGTAATCTGCAGACCAGAGTCTCAAATCCAGGCTTGTCGTGATGCATTTTGGATTTAAATCACTTTCACTGGCAGCTATCAGAGTTGATAATGAACTGTAAATCACACTGGGTACAGGAAATAAACAGAAAGCTAAGGTCTAATGTGTTTTTCTGAACCGCACATCATCAATGGTCAGCAAGAATATATGAAACCATTGGACAAGGTCTATAAATAAATCTTAGCAGGATCCAACAATACCTTGTGCCATATTAGCATTCTGAAAGCTACAATAAAACTTCTCATGATGCTTCTTTTATTGCAAACATCTTGGAGGCATGCTTGATGAGCCATTATAATTTTCAGCTCCTGCAACAAGTACAGATATATAGTTGTGTTTTATTTTTTAATGTAATGATGCAGATATACCATATATCAGAGATGATATATTATTATTTTACATTTGAGCAGGTTTTGTCTATAAGTATAATTATTCTGCTCTGCATTTTGAGCAGTGACAATGAACAACTTCATAAAATATCTTCTTTCTTTTTTGTCTCTTGGACCACTAGGACATGCTTTGGGAAGTAACAGGCCACCTGTAATTTTGTTATAGATCACAATATTCATGATAGACATACAATTTGCAAAGGTATACACAGCTTTGCTTGGTGTAATCAGGCAGAATACAAGTGAATTATTTGTTCAAATTTAGTGGCGGTCATCTAGAGGTCTTGTTTAAAAAGTTCTTTTTTTAAGTGCAGGATAAGATTAAGATTTTTAAAGTTCAAGTTAAAAAAAAAAAACTAATGGTAAAAAGATCGAATAATATTTTGGTAGATCCACCACTATTAGTTAATTTGGAAACTATATTGGGGAAATATCTGAGCTCCTGGATTACCATGCCTGATGTGGCCATTATATGGGGGTCTTACACTGTCTGTTGCTTTCTTTTGTTTTCATGTACATAGGGCAGGAGATGCTAGAATCTGTGAAAGGTAAGCAGAGAAACCCAAAAATTATTTTTGAAATGAATAGCTACTCTTTGGTTAGTAAAGTGAATGCCTACCAAGCTTTATTTAGATCATGATGAATTTATTTAATCATCATGTGCTATTTTTTTTTTTTTTTTTTGCTCCAGAAATACACAATAGAAACTTTAAAATCAAATAAAAATGATAGAAATTAGTGTTTTTTATCAGTTTTGCACTATTCCCAGCCCTGGGAAGTGCATACATTTCTCATGACCTACACAAGGCCCCGATATTTGGATAAGCCTGGTTCAATTTTATTACACCCAGTAACGGAGGACATAAAATCTAGACTGGTTCACTAAAATGAATGATGAAATTAAAATTCTTTGGAAGCAATCTGGGGAAATGCAAAAGGCAAAAGGTGAGATTCTAAGCTTGATCATTGTCTCTCCTAGCTGCATTGTAGAAGTAGCAAATGTGGTCAGAGCCAGACTGCAGATCCCAGCTATAGCCAAATACTCTCTTTATACCAGCCCTGTGTTACTTCTTCTGGAACAGTATGGATATACTATAATAAAAGCAATGAAAATAACTATAGCAGTTGGGGTTTATTCTGGAGGACAGAATTCTGTTTATAGAACTGAAGTTCAGGGAATTTTGGCTGATATCTTGCACTGAGTCTCTGGTTTCCTTAAAGCTAAAGAATTGAAGGAGTAATTTCCAAATCTTTGCATTAGATTTTTATTGGCAGGGCTTTAGACAGTCGAGGAGGTAAGTAGAGACCTTTGGGGAAGGTGGTAACACAGTTTAGTGAATTGAGGGGTCTAGGGAGGTGGACTACTTGTTTAGTAAACTCGCTATTAAATTTCTCCTGGCTCTCCATCTCTACAGCTGTATTGTTTAAAACACAAACTAGCATATAATTGGAGTGAATGTATTCAGCAGACCTGTTTATTGCCCCTGCAGTAGAACATTTGAAGTAATAGATCACTTTGTGTTAATTCTTTATTTTTAAAACAAATGTGGTGAACAGAAAAATCAAATCACAATACAAAAAGTTTGAGAGAAACCTTGTATGGGAGTAATAAAATAAAGAAATCACCAACATTGCAATTTTTTTAAATTATAAGGAAAGGGAAAGGGAAGAAAAGGGGGGTCAGTAAGGTATTAAGAATCACATGGAAATTGAACAGGAAGGCATTAAATCCTTATATACTGATGGGGACATATTTCAATAAAACCATGTTCTTTGAAATTGCATAATTGTTCCCCGCAAATACGTCATTAGGTCTACAATGAAGTCATTAATTCTTTGAACACCTGATTAATAGTAGTGATTTATTTTTCTAATTTTCCATAAAATGGAAATAAATGCTTTTGCTGGTGTTACTAGATATATTAAAGAGTGCTTATATTCCTTATATGATACTGGATTAAGAGGGAAGGGGTAGGTGGTTATTAGGCCACCTAAACTCAATGTCTGTAATAGGTCACTTTTTAGTGTTGCAAAACTGATCTAGAAATATATAGCCAATATATAGGGAGACTGGAGAATATGCAGCCAAAAAACACCTGGGGCAAAACACATTAAAAGATGAGAAGGGAAAAAACAGGACCCACAAAAAAAGCTTCAAGAAAACCCCATCTAAGCACTTTGTTCTTTGCCCATGTATATGCTAAGATCCACCCCTTTGTTCATTGGGCATGCTTTTCTAAACCGCAGGAGGTTTAGTGCTGTTGGTTAGCGGGGCCATGTTAAAGGCTTAGTTCTGGAAAGAGCATACAAGAGACTTCTGTGCAGGAGGTGTAGCAGGGCCCTTTCGGTTTTTAATTTTAGGATTTATATAGGAGGAATGTAGAGTAGCTTCTTCATAACTTCTTGCAGTATGCTGGAGTGTCGGTTTTATATTAAGAAAACACAGAGAATGGCCTGGTGTCCTGAGGGAAAATCAAGAGATCACAGTAAAGGGTAAACACATTAGATGATTGACAGAAAACAAAAGATGAGGCTAATCAATCTCTCTTCATGGAGCAGACATACATGATATCTTAGTGATGTACATTATCCATATCTCTATATAATATCTAGAGGGCTTTTTTACACTTGTCAGCATTAATGCATGATTATGTGCTTAATGTTTCCCACATGTTTTGGGCAATTGTCACACTAATGGCATGTTATAACCGAGGTCCTAAGTAGTAAGGTACATTAGAACCTCAAATTATGGAGAAATAAGGGAAAGCAGGGTTTTGTGGCAATACAAGCAGTGTTCGTTAGTTACAAAAAGGTTGTACAAACAAGGGTTTCCACAAATGTGTTACAACTTTCTGTTAATTGTACATACAAAAAGACAATTGAATGCAGAAGAAATGTGTTCTCAAATTATTTTGGCAGTCCCATCAACTGATGTTTTGCCCACAGGGGCATCCCCAGAGGGTATAGGGATATATCTAACTTTAATAGAGGTAGTCCCCAGGTTACATATGAGATAGGGATTGTAGGTTTGTTCTTAAGTTGAATTTGTATGTAAGTTGGAACTGGTACATTATTTTAATAAATGCAATTTGGACAGATGTTTGTCTCAACATATTATTAGGCAGTGTGGTGTCAGTTACTGTATGAAATCCTCAATGTGAGTTCATCACAAAGACAAAAAAATCTTTATGGAGCCTAGACATTCATTACCTGCTGGAGCAAGCTGTGCTTTGATATGCAAAAAGAAACAACTGCAAAGTTTGTCTTGGTCATTAAAGAGTTACAAGAGGCTGCAGAAAGAGCTCGCCCCCCTAAGATCACC
>NW_027317989.1:0-7897 GCF_032062135.1 Pyxicephalus adspersus | reverse complement strand
GTCATCTTCTATTCTCAGAGCTGATGTCTGTACAGGAAGGAGACGGGGCTGGATAGCTATCTACTTTTATACGGCTGCCACACCATTTAGTTAAGCTTTGTACACCAAACAGATTTCCGTTATCATAAACCATATTTTTCTGGTATCTCATGAGGCCCCATGTGACCCCCATTAAGACTAACTTCTATGGTATGCTCAGTTTATATTTCATAGTGTTTGGTCTGACAGTTGTATCATATATGAGCCACCTACATATATAGGACAGAACATTACATAGGGTAGCAATTTGTTTCATATCAGTGTTAAAGTGGACCTATCATTATATTTTAACATTAGGTAAAAGGGTGTCTATCCCTCTTACATAATGGAAAAGGTTTGTTTATTGGTAATTATTTTTTTTATATTATATTATATATATATTTATATTCCAATTTTATTGGAAAGGTCCCACTTAGTAAAGACTAAATAGGAAACCGGCAGCCTCCTTAGATACTTGCGTCACATAAAACGGGGCTTTCCTGTAATGTACAAACGTATGTGCAGTGAGATATGCTCTATAATTTTACATTTGGAGGTAGACAGGCCATCCAATCTCAAGCCTACACAGTGCGAAATCAGATGACTTGGAGAAACAATAATGAAGATGACAATGTTGAGAAGAGAGAAGCCAAGACAGCGCAGGACTCACTGGGCTTGGTTTATCTATGAGTCGAGGGTGTTTCACAAGAAAAGGTAAGTGATTTTTTTTTTTTCTTTTAAAGTTCTGCTTGAAGTTATTTTTCTGGAGATGTTTGTTTAGTAGAAGGAATACAGTAAACAGTTAAATATGTATTGTGTGACAATTCATGTGTAAATTATAATCTATGCTTTTTCTGATTTTTGTTGAATGATATTTCACAGATTTACCCACCAAAGCTTTGGCAGATATCATAATAGCTGACGGGCCTGGTTGTGTGGGAGGTCACATAGATGACCATATTTCCCCTTACTTTTCTGACAGTAGAATTTTAAAGTAGCCATCATGTTTGGTACTGCCTATTCTTTGATACAAGAAACATATTCCAGCATGTACAGCCCTATGTGTATTCCCAGAGTCACAATGAATCCCATGTGTCACCATCATCTCTATATACATTTCTTGTAACAGATAAGTAAATCATTATTGCTTCTGTAATCTCACTAATTAAAGCACTGACAATGTTGATCTATATCTATATCCCCTTTAGTTTTGAAATGAATGTTGTATTTAATAAACATGGCAAATATTTCATTACAATCCTAAATGTGAATACACATATGTAATCTTTCCAGTTACCTCTCAGAAGTTTTACCAACTTTATAACGCTGATCTAGCAACTGCAAAGAAACTTTTAACACTTAATTCTGGATGTAGAAACTAGACACTTTTATAGGTTGTTATTGTGCTGAGAAATCCAGTTTTTCATTTTATGAGTCACTGGGAAGACACTTAAACTGACTTTCTATTTCAGTTGGTTGGGGAATGGCAAGTATAACTCCTAGTAATGTCAATGGGAATTGTCATTGAGGGTAAGTACAGACCACAATGACAATTACAGCAGTGTCTTAAACTTAATAACCTCTTTATTAGTTGAAGAAAGGCTCTGTTTAAACTCCAGAGACATTTCATATTCTTTGCCACATAAATTTCTGCAGCACTGGGAGCCCTTCTGAAAGTGTCTCATTGCCTTGGTAACCTTGACGACTGCAGAGAGCTGATAATCTTCGACCACTTGTGACCTACACATAAATTATGAAGATCCTTTTGTAATTTTTCAACTATGAACTTCCATTTCATATAGAAAATTCTGGGTAAAAAACAAGTTTGCATTTCTACAGTAAACATTTTTAAGGTATGATAAACCTGTGGAGAGTCTGTAATTTTCATTGGATATAGTATGAATGGAATACTTAGGATTATCTAAATTGGAAAGAATCTGCTACAAAAATATTTCTAGCAAAATATTATTTGCAGAAGTATTTACATTCAGGGAAATAAAAATTTTGGACACATGGTAGATTTTTGTCATTGGAAACAATATTTCTCAATCATTTCCAATGACAAAGGACTGAAAGATGAGTGAACGAGCTCTGTACATACAGCGCCGTTCTGTTTTATGGAGAGGGGAGAAAAAGTGAGCGGCTCCCCGTTGCGCTCCCTCCTCTTAAGCAACTAATAGACTAAATGGAAATGTGTTCTATTCAGGTTTGTGTTTTACATTGTATATGAAAGATTGGATTCAGAGTTTATCTAGTACATACACATGGTGTATAAAGTCATTTTGTGGGTTAAATGTATTCAGTATGTCTGTACTGGAGTAAATGTGAAATCTCTGTTGACATTTTGTGTTTTTACTGTGAGGTTTGACTGTGGGAATGTGTGTTATTGGTCGCTTTGGTAGAACCTACAATCCTTAAAGGATCTGTTCAACTAAAACTGATTTTAATACTGCTTGGTATTAAACCACCTGATTTCTTATTTATTTGGGACGTTTTATGCTTAAATCCCTGCTTGGGGTTCTGGATTTGTAAACCTTCTGCAGCCATATATAGGTTCCTGCGACAAAGGGTTCCACGTATAAAAGCTTTGTACAGTGTGATGGAGATTTCCTGCAATAGTTTCATGCACATTGCCCTACAAGAAATTCTGCAGTCTTTTCACATCATTAATAAATCTATGAACCCACAGAGGATTTTACAGTGATGGATGGTGTGTGTGTGTGTGTGTGTTTCATGTGGCTAAATCTGCTGCTACTTTATCGCCCAAAAATTCTATGTATATTTTTATTCATTATTATGTGTGTTTTTATACATCAGTATAGGCAAATGCTAAATTATAACGTGCCTAGCCTTTTTCAAAGCAACGACCTATTTTATAGCATAATGCAGCATTTGCAGGTATACCAAATCATTCAAAATTATTTTACTTTCCCCTTTTATATAAAACGTTCTCTTCCTGTGCACAAAGCTGATAATTTTCAAGACACATGAATAACCATAACAATGTAATTATGACATACCAGAAACCAAGTCATACTTGCATTGCTTTAGTAATGTTTTGATGCCATTGTCATTTTAATGATATCCCAGTATGATGTGACTGCAAATGAAAAACTCTTGCACAATAAGAGGCAGAAAGTACAGCTTGCTTTCAAGTGAGTGTATGCACTCAAGAAAAATCATTTCACACAATGCTGTACATTTACAAAGATGTCAGTTATGTGCCTTGTACTTTTTATCGAGTGTCTGAAGCCTGAGAAAAATGCACAGACAGCATTTGTCACAAATGCAGAAACGCTGTTACCAGCTTGTATCTGGAAAATGTTAGGGATGTGTATGCCCGTACCTACTATCTTAGTTTTTTGGTTGTTGGAATACTAATGGTATATTGTTGATATCCCTATAGAACATAAGTCGAAGCAGCTGAACGTGTGTGTGTGTGTGTGTGTGTGTGTGTGTATGTGTGTATGTTTGTGCTTGTATATATTATACTCCAAAATTATTTCATTGGCTTCTCTTGTTGATGTGGTGGTCGCAAATATCCACAAGCACCTGTCACTTAGGTCTTCTTGAAATGATCTATTTGTTGTTCTAAAGGGGCATTTGACAAGACTTGGAAGCACATACACAAGGCTAAGGAGGGTCTTATGTGTAAAGAGACATGTGGCGTGTGTTGCACAGGCAGATTATTGACAGGAATTGGCGTTCCTCATTTGTAATGTGCCGCACTTAATCTGCCAGGATAGCATTTCCTTCTTGCTCATTCAATGCCGTCACAGCTGAAATGCAAAACCTGGAGGTTCAGTGAAAAATTTCATCTGTCATCATAATCAAGAAGGCCGGTCAGATGAGTAAAATGAGCAAAGAAACTCGTGTGGCAGAAGCAAGACTTTCACCTTCAAGCAAATTTTATTCTTTGACATTGACAGATTTTTGTGTGAATAAAAATGAATAAAGTATTTAGCACAGGGGTATAAGGTTTTATGATCCTGTGGATTTTTGTGAAGATTTAAACATATATAGAATTCAATGAATGAACAAGCAAGGGACTTAATAAACTACATGATTTCAGTTGACATCATTATACATTATTTAATGCAAAATTATAAGCACACTTTTTGCAGACACATTTACATTTAGGATCTGGTGCAGTACTGTCATTGTACCAACATTTAACCTTTTGGGGCTCTAATTATAAAACAGGGAATCTCAAACCTTTCCCCAAGGTAATCAATTACATTATTCATTTGCTGAAATTAGCATTTACCAATTTACAAGTTGGCATCATGCTGTGATCCAGCTTTAGAGTACTTCAAAGTTTATGCTGGATAGAAAAGCTCCCACTATATTTCAGGCCTGCTCCAGATCTGCTAGACTAGTGTTGGCTTCACGTCCCTTCTTTCATTTAAAGGTCCTGATTGATAAATGCTCTCCAAGGCTGGGGAGGATATACTTTCATCAGTGAATCTGGGTGATCCAGCAAACCTGGAACTGATTTCTTCAGTCATTTGCTAGCAAATGTGTTAAATCCTTCACCCGATCCATTACGGGTATGCTGGATCACCCAGCTTCACTGATGAAAGTGTATCCTCTTGGAGAGCTTTAATAAATTGGGCCTAATGTGTTTGGTTTTGCATAACAAACACCTTAAGACACTGCCTGCTGTAGAGAGCTTTAGCTTGGAGAAAGTAAATGTCATCCAACTAAGTTTATTTACCAAAAAGTGATCTCCTATCTCCCCACCCCCATATCAAAAATTGCCCATTAGTGTTAAAAAACATGAGGTATAAACATCCCATGTTTGCACATCCATGGCCAAGCAAGGGTAGGCAATGTCTTGTGGTGTTATTCACCCTCTCAGGAACATATGTGCCAAGCCTAAACATAAAGAAATGAAAGTGTCGGGACTTCCAATGACAACACATCCCTCCATAACCCCAAGTAAGTTTAAAGATCAGCAATATATCCCAGCCCAGAAATAACCCATAGTATAACCACCAGCAATCACCTACAGTCTATATATTGCGTGATAGGGTATTAGTAAGAAATATATTAGGTTTATCATTTATGCCTAGCCTCCTGGTTTTTCTCTCTTCTGAGCTGCACTGCCTGCCTTGCTCCCCCCTGTGCATCTGGAAGGCCACAGATGCTGCAAATTACCATCTTCCCTGAGGTTCTGAGGTTGAGATGTGATGAATGGGACGACTTCATGTTGTTCCTGCACCGTGAAGTTGATGTTTAGCCAAATGGCTGCCACTGTTAAAAAAAAAAATAATCTTCAACTCTTTTCACAACTGTAGCAATCAGTATATAATATTCCTTAACCATCAACTGTCAGTGTTCCATCATGACACCAGTGCTGACGTTCATTGATTGCCAATTACTAACAAACCCAGTGAGACCTGACAAGCTAAGAATATTATACCTTCTGCTGTAACAGGAAAAGTAAGGTAGTTTCCATCAAATGCCTTGGATTGTTCCTTTTTTTTGCTTATGAATAAAAAGTAAAACATTAAGGGAAAACTGAAATTGCATATCAGATTTTGATGACTGAAACATTCAAGTTGTAAATTATTATTGATATACATGTGTAATTGATTGAAAACAAGATGATGTTAAGAATGGTCAATAGAAAAATAGAAAAAACAAATTATTAAAAAATTGATGTCCCGGGGGGCATTTTCTTCTAGACATAGATCAGGATATATGTGAGCTCCTGGATGTTCGGTGGCCCTACTTAAATTCTATGATAGATATATACCACAGAGGGTCTTTATTGAAATAATAAATATGAGTTTATTGACTTGGTATGTTATGATTGAGTGTTTCATTAATTGTGTGTATGTATGTATGTATATATATATGTATGTATGTAAATATAGCAAAAGAAACAAAATTAATAAATTAATAAAGCAAAAATCTTAAATGATAGTTTATTTGCATTATACAAATTTTCGTTTGTACAAGTGGATTGATAGAAAGCACACAAAATATGTTCCCCAACAAATATTTGCCATATTTCACTTTAGATCCTGGCAGACTGACATTTGCCATCTGGAAACAGTACTTTGCTTTGTAGCAGTTTGAGGCTTGTGCATTTGCTTGACAAAACTGAAATATCTGCAAGAATATAAAATTGCATTTTTTCTTTAGTAGAAAGGCCATTTTGCCTCTTGTATTTGGTACCTGAGGGAATTTGTTTTTTATATTATACGTTGCTTCTATAATTTGTGGCAATACAAGAACCTTTAGGGACCTGCAGCTGATATGTAAATCTACACTATAATGTTTTTCCCTGGTTGCCCTAACCATAACTTGCATTGGTTTATGTTTATTGAAACAGTTTTTTCCCATTGGAATAGAATTTTTACAAATAGAAAGTCTTGGATATTAGAGTAGACATCCAAAGAACAAAATATTTCATACTGAAATGCTGGATTACAGTACAAGGTGTCAAAGCCCGCATTTTTAGTAGCAAATTTAGCAAAGTATTAGATCTGACATTCTGCATTTATTTTTATTTTGCCTGCATGCACATATTCTGAATTATTGGCCATTACAATAATGGATTTTTAAAATACAATATATCAAAAATGCATACTTTGTGCTTTTTGGGAAAATTTAGGCTGAAAAAAAAAACATTTTCATGGTTTAATACATTTAACACAGGATTATTTGAATCATATTTTTACCTTTTTTGGTTACCATAGCACATGTTTTTGTTCTACTTTTGATCAAATTGCCAGTAATAGGTACTTTGTGACTTTAAATAACATTTTTGTGTTTTCCATCCAAGACCAACCATGAACATGATCCAAGTTATCTGCTTTGCCTTAATGCTAATGATTATTTGTGCAGTTTCCTTAGCAACTTTTTTTTTATAGTTTGCATTTTTTTTTATTTTTCTTTAAACTATTTTTGTATATTTAGTATATTCTGCCATAGCCTGTGAATTCAATTATTGATATGGATTGCTCGATTGTTGCTTAAGCAGGATAAAATTGAAGCTATCAGAGAAATGCGGGAGAAATCATTCTCAAAGACCAACTTAACTTTCACTTCAGATCACCTAAATACATTCCAGATGCAAAACAGTATGCAAGGTCTTACAGATCATTTTCTTTAGAAAGCAGCCACAGCCAAAACCCTGTTGCTTGCCAGTAAAAGGACCATAGTTCTCTGTCTGGAAGTAGTGGTCTTTACAGAAGTCCAATGTGCCCTTGCTGTATCCAATTTTATATATAACAGATTATGAAATAAGCAATTTGCATGGTCAACGTACATCAGCAGCTCATTAGAACTCTGGTCAAACCTCACCATGGCAAGAAAACACAATAAATACATAGAGCAGCAATAACAAAGGAGATTAAAGTTTTCCTTACACGGGCGTCCATTGTAAAGTACATCCATCACTGCCCACATCTTATCCTGCATAGGAGCAGCATTTTAGTAGTAATTTTGTAATTTCACTTTCAATATGCAAGCTGAATAAAACTATTGATGTGCTTACTTATAGAACTCAGAGTTCTTTGTAAAACCATTGTCATGGTCACACCCTGTATGAAATTTTCATTTGTAAAAAAAAAAAAGTAAATGTTTTTTTATAGATTAAATAAAACTAAATAATAAAAAATATATAAAATAATTAGAAAAACTAAAACATTAAGAACCTTTTCATAGGATGTACACCGATATTGTCACTTTAATGGAAAATCAGTTTTTGAATTTTCTCTGCATAAGAAACGGAAGCACAGTTTAACCAACAGTAGTTGGAATTCAATAGCATTAATATGTCTTTGTACAAATGACATACTGACTCTCTGCCTTACCATCCTGGCCCTTTATCAAGTCAATGCAATGTTACAATGAGCTATTGTCT
>NW_027317988.1:0-7898 GCF_032062135.1 Pyxicephalus adspersus | reverse complement strand
CTGTGTTCTTCTTCCTGAGCCACCCGATCTTGCATTTTGCTGGTGTGGGATCTAGTCACACGCCTTCCCAGAAAATATGGAATAAAAATTGCCAATCTCACTGCACATGCATATAGATTTACATCAGGCATGCAGTAAAGGAAGGAGCAGCCTACAACCTCCTGGGCAGCGGGCTTTCCATTCAGTCTTTACAGCTAAAGGCAGAAGGGGAGAGGTCCCTCCTTCAAGTGTAAAAAAAGAATAAAAAAAACCTTTTTTGGGTTATCTACCCTTTTATATAATGTAAACAAATGTGATGATTGATCTGCTTTAAATTCAAAGCGATTGAAACAGTCTTCCAATCAGATTCGTTTCCCGGGTTTCCCAGGAGCAGCAGTGTTGAATTTCAACTTGTTGTCAGGCCAATTTCATTTATCCAAGTGATTTACTTTTGAAAAATGTGTTTAAACTTCTGCATACATTAAAGAATAAAGATTTTACCTTCTCGGATAAGTAGCTGTGCATTCAGCATCTTTGGTGAGCTTTATGCAGGCTTTAATGATAATTGTTATTCTGAGATGTCCTAATGTTGGAACCTAAACAAATTTGAAAGCTGCAATTTTGTTAACAAACCCCTAAAATCTGCTTACAAGGCCAATATATATGTGCTATATGTCTCTGTATATGGTCATTAAAAAAGTTAATATACCCTGTCCTTTTGTTATGTCCATAAAAACTGGCACATGTGGTCTTCCAGAAAACTCCTCAGCGTGGTTGACCAACGCATCCTTTACGGTCTCATAGCCACACAGTACAACCATTTTCTGAGGTCCTATCTGTAAGCTGTATACTGATCCATACTTCTCAGCAAGCTGAAAATAAAGGTTTAAGAAAAAATTAAAGTACAAAATTTACATTTATTGTTTATTACTGAGTGAAAGGTGGCTGATCCACATGAGTGTTGTTGTAGCCAGCCACAGGTTTCACATCAGTGGTACTCTTACCAGGAATATAACTACAAATCAGCAGACTTTATAGCAAAATTACTACATACTTCTTAAGTAAATATTTGGGGCACCTGACATTTTGGCCACTTTTTCAAAAACCCCATTACTATTGTAAATGTGCCTACCTGCCTGTAATGACATTTCAGATTTCATCTCTTTTACGTTAATGATCACAGGACAGCATTTCTAAAATTAGACCAAGCAATAATCCTTTATATCACTTTTTTTTTCCACTGATAATTTACAAAAACACATTCTTTAAAGTAATGGTCAATCTAAATACCCCATACAATAATGGTAAATAGAACAGAGGTTCTTTACATTGGTGGTTACTTTTCTGAGATAGGAGATTGGAACAGACATCCAGCTAGTTGCAACACTGGCTACTACTGAGACTTTGTGGACACATTTGGGTAAACAGCCCTTGCATTGGTCATAAATAATGTTGGCTCTGCCTTCTCTACTTTCAGGTTTGCAATGGCGCACTGGCTCAGTTCTATATGGTATATTACCATAAACATATATAAATGTATCCAGAAAGTCAAGGGACCCATACCAATAACCCATTAAATGTCATGTCTGCAATATCATTTCATTTTTGAATTATTCTGTACACATAGAAGGAACATTTTGGAGTAAATATAAGGAGAGTGTCAAAACTATCTTGCAAAGTAAACACCCACAGACTTTGATTCTCTATGCTTTATTCACTACTTGGTATGTCATTGGGCTTGATTTAATAAAGATCTTCAAGACAAAGGTTTGCTGTATCACCCAGGTTCTCATATGACAGTCCATCTGCTTCAGTTTTGAAGATATTTAATAAATCCAACCTATTATCTTGAAACACAAATATTGATATCATGTTTCTAACACTCCACTAACTGCATGGTTGTTTTCATTCAAGTATTTGCTAAGTTTGTAAAGCCAGGATAGGGATGACAAGTTTCCCATAAAGTTTGTCACACTGTGGCTTTTCTGATGCTGACATTATATTTTAGTTTCCATAAAGGAAATTTGGGCATAGGGCTATGCTTGACTCAACCACCTACAAAGAACATGAGGATTATAGGTGTATTTCTCTGTGGTTATATGCAATAAGGGAAGGGCTGGAATCAATAAACTCATGCGTCTCCCTCCATAATCCTTACATTGGGATTGAAGTCAAGCTGTAATAGGATCAACATTTCATGCTTTCGAAAAAAAAACAAAAAAAAAACACAAAGTTATGAATTATGAATCCAAAAGTGCAAAAACATTTTCCTTACTTTCTCTGCACTGTGTTCTATGAATGAGACTGAAGAACTGTTCTGAATATTACCCACAAAACAGCTGTTTTTTGTTTGTTAGGCGAAAAAGTCACAACTTATTGTAGCTCTGTAATCATTGATACATCAGTTAATGTATTTTAAATAAATGCAGTGTAGGTATCTGATTTTGATCTAGTATTTTTGCAGTCTCTGTATAACACGTACACTGCTGTGCAAGGAGCATCCCAGAAGGAAAGAATGGAGTGATGAGCTCATCATCTATCTGCTTCTTCTTTTAATGCCCAGTCACAACGTTATGACCTGTACTGAAATTGGCACATCATAATAAAAAGTTCAGGTCCCTTCCCCCCTGTAAAGCAAAGTTGTGTAATATTCAGAGCTCAATGGACAAAAATGAAAACCCTATGGCAGGTAAAACCTTTTATATGCGTATTTAACCACTAAAGTTCTGTTTTAAGAATCGTTGGTGCCTTTATATGAAAAAATGTCATCCCTCATTCCGGCCTGGTGAATCATAATGGCCAAAGATCAAAACCAGGAAGAGGATAAGAAAGGAAATGGTAGTGCTTGTGGCTGAACGGGTACAAGTGAGGAAATTTAAAAAACTGTGATCAGGCAAGTAAGGTTAATTTATTGCTTGTCTCTACTGCACTAAGCGACCAAACTCCTATATTTCCAGAGTTTAGTTCCACTTTAATGTGAATATAGGTCTGTAGTGCAGTGCATGAGATTGCACACTCCCACAAGCTTTTCCAATAGGACACACTCATCATGCAATCATCATTGATTGGGTAATGTATGTTTTGGCGCAGCCAGCCACTGTGGAATATTACATTTGCAGCCTGCTAGTATCTTTAGGTAACCCAAACAGCTTACATAAATGTATGTACTATTTGGCTGTGGATCTGCAGTGCTGGATTTCATATAAATTTTCAGAGACTTTCAATAGTAGTTTGTGTCTCTGCCACTAGATTTCATAAAATGTTTTGCATCCTTCAATATACATATTCTTCACTGGAGAGAAAGTACCTATTCACATATACTCAAGCCACTCATTTAAAATCCAAGATCTTACCTTTTGAAACGTTATGTATGGTTTACTGGCATTTATAATATGCATATTTCCTATAATAGGCAAACATGATGGTCCAGGGGGATAATTTGGATGAACGTCTTTCTTCTGACCAAACAGAAAAATTGCCAGACAAACACAAGTGACAATAAAAAGGAGCATTGTGACTGGATCAGGTAAATACATGTCTGTGACAACACCTATAGACAAAATAGAAATGAGAATAAGAAAATAAATGGAACAAATACGAAGCCAAATAAGTACCATTTCACATGCTCAAAAGTGATACATGGCTATCAGCAGAGTCACGCAGGAGACAATTCAGCTAAGTCAACTGTTTTCAACATTTTTAACATGAGTGAACAATTGAAATAGCTTTCAGGTCTTATGGAATCAGTGCTACACTTATATATCATATAAGCTATATAAGAAAGGTGGTCGTTGGAAAGATTGGCTCTTACATTGCTGGTCATTGGGAAGAATGTCACCCTTACAGTCAGCCAAAATAGTTGTTGGTGCCAGTTAAATTAGGAGATCCAAATTGCCTATTGCTCAAAGAACGCCTTGCAACCTCTGAAGGAACCATGGTTGTAAAGCACTGCACTCTATAGAATTGCTCCACTGATAGCCTTGGATGATAGCAATGGGGTGGCAATGTCATTGGCCTCGCGTACGAGAGAAGGATTACATGGCATAATCTAGTATTCTTGTTGATTCAAGCTCTGGCAACAAATATTTAGCTTAAAGGTTGCTCCTGTTACCTGGATCTAAGGAGTTCAGAGAAGCTAAGGAGATGACTTGGTATAGGTTGTACTAGAGCATATAGTCCTTGGCTTTCCTGGTAAACCAATTATGTGTGATATGCTGAGAAGAAAGTCTCTCTGTGTCATCAGTGACATGCTTTGGGGAAATATCTTCTTCTGTTATTTGTAGCCCTGAGCTTGTAGTAAATGGTACTCTGTAGAAAAATAAGGTGATGGTTGTAGAAGTAGGTAAGGAGTGCTGTTAAGTAAAATTTCTGATAATTCCAAAATGTTAATATTATTCAAAAAAAAGTGGTGTTGCTCCAGAAGGATACAGGCATCATCAAATGTGAAGTCAATCAGCCACAACTTGAGGAGCCCCTAGCAACTTCTAATTCAATGTTTCTCAACCAGGTTCTTCTGGAGATTAAACCATATTTATTAAAAAAAGAAACTTTACTGGACTTTTCAGGCACCGTTTATTAAACTAAATACTTTAAACTTCATATCACTGTTTATTTGACTGTAAAATGTTTAAAAATGTACAACATATTTTGTGAAACAACTGGAGCATTTTGATGCGTTTCGCAGATTTCGCTTCTTCAGGAAAGTTGTAGGACATCACAAAATATTAGATATATCATCTAATTGACATCAATTAGGATTACCCACTTCTTTAGCTCAGCATTGGTATGACTTGGGATCAAAGTCAAAGAGTCATGTTAAGCTCCACAAAAGCAACATTAATCTCTTGTAGTCGGTGCATTGTAATGGAGGAAAAAAACTTCCAAGTTTATTATTATTCTGTCAAATATTTCAATTAGTCATTATTTCTTTCCTTCCTCCCTTGTTGGCTAATGCTGGCTGTCTTCAAAGATTGTTAGGGGCTTTCTAAGCAATGGGCAATTTGTACCCACAGGTCAGTTACTATTGACACTTTTTTGCTATCTGTAAGGACGACATTCTTCCTACAATGACAGGCAAGGTAAGCATTCTTCCCACTAATCATCATGTTCATGTACTGTGAGCTGTGAATATATTAATATCCAGAGTTCCCTAAGACCTGAAAGAGACATGACTGATCTAAAACCAGTAGCTGACTCAACCACCAGCATTCTCTTTAACAAAAATATCACTAAAGCGTTTGTAAATCCCAATCTTTTTGCTTGTATTGCATAAAGAAGAGTTAAAAGCAATTTTTTTTTTATTCTACTTTTTATGTACCCTTTTATAGAGATTAGGGGATATCACTGCAACGTGAAGCTAATTTCCTTTTTATTGAGTTGTTTTAGGAACAGGCGGGATACTTTTACTTCTTGCTCTGATTGCAACCCAAAAAGTGAAGGTGACAGCCAGGACCATTGAAGGAGTTATTGTGCTAAGTGGAGAGTTTAATAATAACACTAATGTATTTTATGACTGCACAAAGAAATATATGTGTTGTGACCTGACATGGATATACAACTCTGTAACAACTCTGCAAGACATGAATGACCATAGCCACAGAATTTGGGAGTGTAGTTGTCATAAAGGATTCGGTAGATCAACAATAGTTCATTTGTTTTAGATCTTCCACCATGCAAATGAAACAGGATATTAAAGCCCAAGGTGGAATTTATCTTTCTAAATCTGATATGCCAGGCACTACTTTAGGCTACAGCCATCTAAAAATATACTTCTTCTACTTTTCTTTGGAGGTCATGGGTCATTGATTTTTAATACAAATTTACAGCCCTTGGTTGTTTTTGTTTAAATACAGTTTTTTGGACTCAAGATACTATAAAGTATTTTTACAGCTTCCTTCATCTGCAGATCATAAAGATGAACTATGACCCTCCTATGATATCAATTCATGTTCCCCTGTGAGTAGACTATAGACATTAAACAATTTACATATTCTTAAAAGTAATAAAAGCTTTTAAACAAAATACTTTTGGCCTCTCTGAATTATTTAAATGCAAGTTAAATTATTATCAAATATATTAAAAAAACACAAGGGCTCTAGAACAAGGTTTCCAGATTTTTTTCACAATAAGCAACAAATATTTCATTCTTTATCTGTTTATCTGTCTTTTTATCTGTTTGGTATTTTTAGTGTTAGAAATAGTGTGTAATTATGTTTGTTGTGTTATTTTTTTTGGGGTGATGGATTGCATAAACAATATATAAATTTTTGCAAGACAATATCACCAAAATAATGCCTTCTTTGAGCTTAACACATGTAATATGTTGTTATTGTAAGTAATTACAAGGTGATTGCTAAAAAAAAGAATCTGTATTGGAAATGAAACCTGCTCTTGTCCATAGAGTTTATTTGGTTTATAAGGTCTCTTTCCTTATATGCAAATAGGAGCAAAGTCCTGGAAGGACATTAACATTAAATCACAGCCTTAAGTCAGGCCAGGTCATTGACAGTTATATTCCTAACAAGCATTAAGCTAATTTAGGGTGTATTAGCAATATTTATAATATTAGAATTATTATATAATAAAATAAGTGAATGTTCATGACCTTGGCAAATGACTACTTCAAATTACATCCAGCAGAATTATTAAACTGAAAATTTAAAAAATAATTGCAAGCAGGTGGGCTTTCTATTACCCAGAAGCTATAATTCTTCTACAATATCACAAACATATCTGCCTGTTTGGAATATATAGTAGCACATGCACATCTAAGTCTATGTCATTTCAGATAATCAAGATGGCCAAAGATCCTAATCCCAAAATAGAGCGGATAAAGATGTAATTGCCGAAAAAGCGAGGGGAGGTGAGTTTACCTCTAGCATCTTTATAGGCAAGCCAGCAATGGGAATAGGTGAATTTCTCTTATGAAGATGTATTTATAGAGATAGACATCTTGTAAAATGTAGGTTATGACATTATGTTATATCATCTTCAGCTAACATTTACAAAGCATTCAACAAGCTCTGGAACACCTAAAGCACCCTTCTATTCAAAACTAGAAAAATGGAATACAGATTCTATTCAACGTGATAGCCATAACTTTACAGTACTTTTTAACATGTCAAAATATATAATATTTATTTTATTATGAAAATAATATATTGGGATCTCTTTTCAACAATCTGAGAGTGGAGCTCAAGGTAGAATAAAGGGCTACAAGCATCAGACTTATTAAAAAAATTTAATTGCAAAATACAAGAATTATAATCAACATCAAGAGAGACTCAAAGTTTTAAAGTCAAGAAGAAAATACTTTTTTTTTAAATTGCAGCCACCTTTTACTGAATACTGTTTTTAACAATGACAATTCCTTTTCCTTGCTTTTAGCAGTGGCAGCTTCTTTATACTGAATTACCTGTATCATTGTCATGTAATAGACTTTAGTCAGGTTTTTTTGTATTTAATCAAAAGCTTACAAATAATAAAAGTTATGCTTAATAATTGTGCATGCCAGGTAAGCCCCCCAACAAAAAATCCTAAAACAATACCAATGAAATGCCATATTTCTGGTCTATATCTTACCTTCTATGTTAGGATCACAGCTCTGTCCTTGCTCTCAGTTCGTCTTGTGCTGAAATAATTGGACAGTACCCCACTGGAATGCAGTTAAATAATGTACAGGGCGGCAAAATCACTCAATCCAGGGAAATCATGTACCATTAGCAGAACAATATTTTCAGATATTGAAAAGCATTATGCAATGGTTTGCAAAGTCTAATCCCATGTGAGATTGTATAAACACACCTAAAACCCACACACTTCATAGAAATGTACAGCTGGGTGTCATGTGACTTCATTTCTAATCACAATGACTGGTAAAGAATGTATAGACATGGGTGCGACTGTATTCACAGCGTGTC
>NW_027317987.1:0-7899 GCF_032062135.1 Pyxicephalus adspersus | reverse complement strand
GACTACCTATGTATGAACTGGCCTCTGCTTGATTCCCCTGTATTGTGTTATCTGTAGATCACCTGGTCATCAACACTGGACTGTCTGACCTCCATTGTGTCCTACACCTGTTGGCTCCTGGTTCTCTGTCATTTGTGCACAGAAGTCACAATGTTTGCCTCAGGTGAAGAGTGCAGAATTAGTATGAAGGACTGGTTCCTTGTCAGCTTTGGCACCGAACCATATTATTAACTACTAGAACCATATTTTAACTACTATTCTATAACTACTTTACCCAAATTATTAAACAATAAAAACAAATAGTCCGTCAAACCTCCTTTTTAAGTTTCAGTCAACTGAAAATGAGACATACATGTGGCCAAAACAGCATCCCTGGAAGTATTTTCTAAGTTATAACTCATTCTAATTAGTCAGACCTAGAACTAAAAACAAAGTTCAACAATATAGCTCTAACTTACGACAAAGCTATGCATGTATGCAAGCCAACTGTTTCCACAACTATGAGGTTCAAGGTTGCCAATTTTTAATCAAGACTTTCTTCTTTCCATGTGTTTTTTTATAGGCTAGAAGAAAGGTATCACTACATGAAACACTAGAAAGTGATTTAAATGAATTTCATCCGACCATGTTAAACATTTTGCATGCAAAATCTGTTATTTCCGCAAAATTATTTTTTTCCCCCTTACAGTGCATAGACGTGGCCCTTAAATGAATTATGATTTCAAAACCACAGTTTCCAGCTTAGAGATGGTCTGTAAAATCTATCTGCAACTAACACGTGTACAGTTTTTACATTTCAAAGGGGGCCGTAGAAATTGGTTTTGTGTTTAATAATAATGACACAATCAGGTTGAATGAAAGTACTTATTTCAATAAAGCTAAACTCCAATTGTCAAAATGGTTTTGAATCATGGACTGAAATAAATGCAGTGGTTTCTGCTTCTGCAAACAGCCTTTCTTCCCTTCTCACCTAACCTCATTTTTTATTAATAAACCAATATTTACAAATATGACAAAGAAATAACTAAAACTTGCAATTTTATACCAGGGCTCTGTAGGGAGAAGATATAGACCAGCCTTTCTCACCCTTTTTATCATGCAGAATACTATAAAATAATGTTCATGTCTTCTGGGAACCCTTTCATAATTACTACAAGGTATATCCACAGCTCACAGTACATGGCATTGTTTTCAGTAGGAAAAATATCTCCTACATTGTTGGCCAGTGGGAAGAATGTAACCTTACAGATAGCCAAAAAGATCATTGGTGTCAGGAAAATTGACCAGAGAGGAACAGTTTGCTTATTGCTCAAGGAACCCCAGGCAAGCTCTGGTATAAAATATAGTTTCCACACCAAATTGTTTTTCATTTGTCAATAAAAACCTGGCTCTTGTTTATTATGTCTATGTGATAGTTATGACTAAACCCTGCCTAATAAGACATGCCTATGTACATTAAAATTAAAATAAGTTACAGCAACAATTTGTTGTGGTGTACTTAGCACATCAGTGCTTCTTTTCAAATTCCGTTAGATTAAAGGTGGTATCTACTAAGGGATCAACAAAGGGTAGTATTATGTACAACTGCTATATCTTTCCAATATTATTATTATTAAATAGTATTTATATAGCTCCAACATATTACACAGCTCTGTACCTTAAATATAAAATATACATTAAATAAATAAATCAGATACAGACCATGATACAGGAGGTCACTGTCTGTATCTGTCTATCGGACCCTGCCCAGAAGAGCTTACAATCTAACAGGGTTTACATTACTGTACTGTCTGGTTTGTAAAATCATGTGTTTGTATTTTGAATCTTGAATGAAAATGGTTCAGTATGTGGAAGCTTAGTTGAGTAACCTTTATGTTGTTAGCCTACAGATGTGACAGCATGCTGAAATGTGCTCTCCAGGAGAAGGATATGTGTATTTCTGATTTAAAGTATGTAAAATGTAAAAGGAATGGCAGCAGTTAACCACACACATTCCCCATGTTTATTGCTAGCAACAGGATATCAGCATTATGGAATGAGAAAAAAATTGGTAATTCTACCACCAATATAGGCACTCAGAGGCCCCTTTAGGTACTGAGACCATTAAGGTCATATGAGGGTTATTTCAGTGAATTAAAATACCCTGTGCTACTTCTGGGTTCACTCTATGGATGGATTGAGCCCCACTAGTCAAGAAACATACTCCTGTCATCATTATAAATAAGAAGAGTTAGCAATACAGTCATAGAATCTATTTAACAGTTACTTATTTAGGAAACGGCTAAACAATATAAAAAGAAATAGAGGACATCGCAAAATATGTAAGATAGTGCAGTGCAAAACATCCTTATCTTAATCCACTGTCAATTTCTTATCCAGCTGAATATAATTCAGCCCAAATGTTTTTTACAAGGCGGGCTATCCCATGATGCCCTAGTGCACTAATAAGTAGTTTGGGAGAAGCAGGATCCTCAACTTTTTCAGTTTAACAGTATGTAAATCTTTGAACTTTGGGTGACATTTAGAACTTTGGTTGACATTAGAAACAACATTTTCTTCACCATTATTCAATTTACTTCCAAAAACATAAATTTATCTTAAAGTATATACATTTTTGACCAGGTTTGATTTCATCTTTCATGGGTGATGTGTTTGAAAAAACAGTTTCAGTCACTGATATCCGTTCCCCCTACTTCCCCAAAAAAGTAAATTTTTTATACTTGTATACCTCTACTAACCAAGTGAAAATTTATGAATGGAAAACTTTATTTTGCACAAATTTATTATTTTCATTTGGGCAGCACAGTTGGCACAGAGGGTATTTCTTTACAATTGTGGTAATCCAGACTAGTCAAAACAGTATACTAATGTACTGTATACTCAAAGGCTGACACTGTAATTTCATTTTACCAAAAAGCTATTTGTGCTTTGAAATGAAAGGTACCTTTCCACCAACAAACCCCAAGGGCAAAACTTTCATTTTATTTATTTTTTTTTTGGTTACAGTCACTTGGGCCTCCTATGAAGTTTTTCTGGCTTGATATCTTTCTAATACCATTTAAACCAGTGATCGCCAACCTCTTCGGACCTGCGGACCACTAAAGTTACCGGTTCCTGACCGCGCATGCCCGGGGAGCCAGGTGTCACTCAAATGGGTGAAACCTCCCCCATAGTGACATAATGATGACATAACCCCACCCACTCTCCCATCGCAGATGTGAGCCTACAATGGAAGAGTGAGCGGGTTGTATCTGGAAACACAGCCCGGCCACCTCCCTGAGCCTGGGATTTGTACATGGGACATGGTCCGCAGCTCTGGCCGGTGTGCCCCGCCAGCGAGGTCCTTCTCCAGACCCTGCTCGGGGGTGCACTGGCCAGAGCTGCGGACCACCAAAATTTTCTCACTGTGTTACAGAGTCATATATGGTTTAGCAGTCTTGACACAGTGAGTTGTAAACTGAAGGATTTGTGCCTTTTTTGTAATAACCCAGAGTAACCCAGAGTCAGTTAGTGGTCAGTGGAACAGGTCTAGAACCAAACACAGACATCAAACAACACTAGTCCTGACACATTTTCATTTTTCATCCATAAACATAAAGAACAACATAAGAAAGTATTTACTTTGGCTTATAATAAAAAATGTAATGTATTTTTGACTTTAATAAAATTTGGTGCATTTAGCTATGATACTAAAGGTGCATTGCATAATTATAGGATATACCAACCCTTGACAGATTTATATTGAGCTTCTGCTACATTAATCATGAGAACACAGAGCTTTGAAATTCTACAGAAGAGTTCAAGAACAAATATTTTTGTAGTCTACTGAGTGACTGATGTGTAAATTATACATTGTCAATAGAGAACTTGCTGCACGCCTATTAATTTTATTGTTATGATTTATTGCTATAATAAAACTGGTATAACACTGGATTTTCTAGGACCTCCGAAGCACCAAGTCTACATTTTAAAATGAGCTATATTTATTATTGATGCCATTTTTTTTTATAAATAATAATTTAAAAAAATAATGAAATAATAGACAACAATGTAATCTTAAAATAAAATGTAAAATTAAAAATGTACTTTTATTTTTATTTCATGTTGTGTGGTGTTTTTGTACTGTAAAAACCATTTAAAACCAGATTACATTGTAATCTGCTTTAAAATTTCCCTCCCAGACACACCCCCCCGTACATCACCAATCACATCACCCGGAAGATGACTCATCCTCCTGGGGTGATGTGAGTAGGGATGTCCCACCCTGCCTCACACAGGCACACAGACGCTGGAGCTGTTGCTGCCCGCATATCCAGAGAAATGCAAAGCACAATGCAGGATTTCTGCATTGTGCTTCACATCTCAATGCAGATGCCAGCAGCAACAGCATCTCTCTGGAGATGCAGGCAGCAGCGTGGCCGGGACCTGGGTGCTATTTAAAAGCAGATTACTCAGTAATCTGCTTTTAAATTTCCCGCCCGGCCACACCCCCTGACGGACCGGCGCCCGGGCATCACACCAGGACCATCGGATCACTGCTGGAGCGTGGGGCCAAGGTAAGGGGGACTCTTAAAGTTACCCCGAGTGTGACTCGGGATTACCGATTTTTGCAAGTAAAACCCACCCCGAGTCACACTCAGGATTACTGCTAGAGGGGTTAAGAATCACAGTATGATGTTTTTTGCCTGTTTTTTTCCTTTTTTTTATTTAGTTTTCTTTTTGTCAATTTTCATGCATATCAAAACCAATTAAAATGTATTTGGATTTTTCCTAAAACAATCTTTCAAACATCCTAAAGCTACTTCTTGGGGGAGTCAATTCCACATTTTCACAGACCCTACTGTGAAGAATCCCTTTCATAAGCAAACATTAAACTTTATTTCCTCCAGACAAAAAGGGGTTATTTATAAAGTAGTGAATATGACATTCATCTGAAACACTCCCTGGAGGAAAATCTTCCAGGTCCATGTGTTTCAATGGCAGTAATTGAGTCTGCGCAAGAAAAATTTTCAGAGAATTTCAGATTCGCTGCTTTATAAATATACCCCAAGGAGTGCAGCTTTGTTCTTTGCAGTGGCCCTAAAGTAAAAGTTTTGAAGCAAGTTCTCTGTACAACCAATTTATATATTTATACAGGGTGACTATATTTTCCCTTTATGCCTCTTGTCAAGGAAGAACAAATCTAATTTTTTTCCAATTTTGTAATCATTATGCTGATTGTAGTTAACTATCAATTATGTAGGTTGCATGTATGAATGCATACACGCATTATGATGTCGACATGATAATTGATGCGCATCCAGGGGACGATAGCCTTCAAGAATTGTTAAAGACCCAGGATCTAATCTGATCGAAAAATGAACATTATTATGATTGCTCATAAAGGTACTCTCTTCCTAATCAATATGTGGCCATTAGTAGTCACAGTCTCATCAATATGTATTTCTGGTGTACAGCATTAAAAAAAAAAAAAAAAACACATTTTACTATGCTTGAACTTTATTATCATTATTATATTTTCCTAATTTGAATTGCTATTCTTCACATAATATTATAGCTCAGGTGAATTTTGTATAGTTAGTGGTGACCCTACATGGTGTTCAACCTGAAAGACAAAACTCTTACAATTAAACCTCATTGCTTAAATGCCAAAGAAACCCCTCTTCTTCTTTTCTCCTTTTTTATATGCCATGAACTCGGGGCTTCGGAAATAGGTGGTATGTTTGTGAAAATGGTTTCCATTTTGCAACCTCTCCTCAAAACTGAGCTCCTGTATTTTTTTTTTTTTTGTTTAGTTACACTTCTCTGCACTCTCTCCAATTCCACAGTATCCTTTTTGTGAACTGGTGAACAAAACTAAACTGCATATTCCAGATGTGGTCTGACCAATGCTTTGTACAGGGGCAGGATTATGTCTCCATCTCTGCAGTCTATTTCGTTTTGATTACAAGTACTTTACTAGAGTAAAGTACTAAAGTAATTACTTTGCTTGCTTCACAAATTGCAGCTTGGCATTGCATCCAGATCCTTTTCCATTTTTGACTCCCCCAAATGTATGAAACAGTGTTACATACATCTATATTAAATTTGCCACATGTCTGCCCAATTAAACAGTACATCCAGGTCTGCTTGTAGATTATAGACATCCTTGTATGGACTTAATTCCATTACATAGTTTGGTGTCATCTGCAAACACAGAAATGGTACTTTTAATTTAAAAGTCTATACCATTCATAAAGGTGTAGAAGTAAAGGTCCCAACACTGAACCCTGGTGTACACCACTAATAACCTTAGACCATTCAGAGTAGGAATCATTTATCACTACTCTCTTGATGCGGTCTACAGTTCTCTTTGCAGATTGAATTTTTTAAGTCAGTAGACATTACCTAGACCCTCTGTGGAATATTGGGCCTGATTTAATAAAGCTCTCCAAGGCTGGAGAAAATACACGTTAAGCAGTGAAGCTGGGTGATCCGGAAAACCTTGAATGGATCTGGTCCAGGATTCAAAACATTTGCTAACAAATAGATAGCAAGAGTAGAGCAAGAGCTAATGATGCTGATGGATTAAAGCCAAGAGGACATCCAAATGCTGAGGTGCTCAGAAATATCAAAAGTACAGTCCGAGGGTGCAAAAGACAACATACCATCGGAACATGGAACATAAGATCTATGAATTAAGGAAAGCTGGATGTGATTAAAGATGAGATGGTAAGGCTAAACGTTAACATCCTGGGAATTAGTGAACTAAAATGGACTGGCGTGGGTCATTTTACGTCAGATGTACATCAGATTTTCTTTTGTGGACAGGATACTCATAGAAGAAAAGGAATAGCCATCATCACTAATAGAACAGTATAAACATCAGTCCTTGGGGACAACCCAAAAAGTGACAGAATGATCTCACTTAGATTGCAAGGCAAGCCTTTCAACATCACAGTGTTTAGAGTTTATCCTCCAACAACTGAAGCTGATGAGAGGGAAGTGGAACAGTTTTTATGAGGATTAGCAACAGCTACTGCACTCAACACCCAAGAAAGACATTATATACCTCATAGGGGATTGGAAGTTGGCAGCGAAAAAACAAGTGAAATAAAAGGCAAGTTTAATCTTGGAAAACGGAATGAAGCAGGACAGGCATTAATAGAATTTTGCTAAGACAACATGCTGGTTATAGCAAACACCTTATTTCAGCAGCACAGGAGAAGACTTTACACATGGACATCGCCAGATGGTCAATATCGCAATCAAATTGACTACATACTTTGCAGGAAGAGATGGAAGACTTTTTTACAAATAGCTAAAACAAGACCTGGAGCTGACTGTGGCTCTGACCATCAGCTACTAATTGCAAAGTGTAAAATAAACTAAAGACAGCATGAAAAACCTGCAGACCAACAACATATGATCTTAACAATATTCCACATCACAGTGGAGGTGAAGAATAGGTGCAAAAGATTAGATCTGGTAGATAGATTGCCTGGGGAACTATGGACAGAAGTACGTGATATTATCCAAGAGGTTGCATAAAATAGGATCCCAAAATGAAGAAAGATTAAGAAGGCAAAAAGGGTGTCTACTGCGGCTTTACAAGTTGTTGAGGAAAGGAGGAAAGCAAAGGCCAATGGAGAAAAGGAAAAATTTGCCTAGTTGAACGCAGAGTTTCAGAGAATAGCACGCAGAGATAAGGAAGCTTATCTGAATCAACAGAAAGAAATGGTGAAAAACAAAAAGGTGGCAAGAATATTCAGAACAGCTATACAAGAAGGACGCAAACAGTACTTACACTTGGAATACATACACTGAACAAGAACAAAGCATCCTGATAAGCGAAATCAAATGGGCATTAGAAGGTCTGGCTAATCACAAAGCTCTAGGTAGTGATGGAATTCCAGCAGA
>NW_027317986.1:5206-7900 GCF_032062135.1 Pyxicephalus adspersus | reverse complement strand
TCCATGTTTCTCTCCTCAATATGAGCAGCCTGTTCTCTCACTATAGACTCCCCATGTGTACAGTCCATGTTTCTCCCCTCAATATGAGCTCCCTGTTCTCTCACTATAGACTCCCCATGTGTACAGTCCATGTTTCTCCCCTCAATATGTTCCCTCTTCCCTCACTATAGACTCCTCATGTGTACAGTCCATGTTTCTCCCCTCACTATGAGCTCCCTGTTCTCTCACTATAGACTCAACATGTGTACAGTCCTTGTTTCTCTCCTCAATATGAGCACCCTGTTCTCTCACTATAGACTCCTCATGTGTACAGACCATGTTTCTCCCCTCAATATGAGCTCTCTGTTCCCTCACTATAGACTCCTCATGTGTACAGTCCATGTTTCTCCCCTCACTATGAGCTCTCTGTTCCCTCACTATAGACTCCTCATGTGTACAGTCCATGTTTCCCTCCTCAATATGTTCCCTGTTCTCTCACTATAGACTCCTCATGTGTACAGACCATATTGAGTTGAAAAACATGGACTGCACACATGGGGAGTCTATAGTGAGAGAACAGGGAACATATTGAGGGGAGAAACATGTACAGTACACATGGGGAGTCTATAGTTAGGGAACAGGGAGCTCATATTGAGGTGAGAAACATGGACTGTAAACATACTGAGTCTATAGATAGGGAACAGGGAGCTCATAGTGAAGGGGGAAACATGGACAGTACAAATGGGGAGTCTATATTGAGGGAACAGAGAACATATTGAGAAGAGAAACATGGACTGTACACATGAGGAGTCTATAGTGAGTGAACAGAGAGCTCATATTGAAGGGAGAAACATGGACTGTAACATGGGGAGTCTACAGTGAGGGAACAGGGAGCTCATATTGAGGGGAGAAATATGGACTGTACTTATGGGGAGTCTATAGTGAGAGAACAGAGAGCTCATAGTGAGGGGAGAAACATGGACTGTACACATGGGGAGTCTATAGTGAGGGAACAGAGAGCTCATAGTGAGGGGGGAAATATGGACTGTAAACATGGGAAGTCTATAGTGAGAGAACAGAGAGCTCATAGTGAGGGGAGAAACATGGATTTTACACAAGGGGAGTCTATAGTGAGAGAACAGAGAGCTCATAGTGGGAGAAACATGGACTGTACACATGGGGAGTCTATAGTGAGAGAACAGGGAGCTCATATTGAGGGGAAAAACATGGACTCTACACATAGTGAGTTCATAGTTAGGGAACAGGGAGCTCATAGAGAGGGGGAAAACATGGACTGTACACATGGGGAGTCTATAGTGAGGGAACAGAGAACATATTGAGAAGAGAAACATGGACTGTACACATCAGGAGTCTATAGTGAGGGAACAGGGAGCATAGTAAGGGGAGAAACATGGACTGTACACATGAGGAGTCTATAGAGAGTGAACAGAGACCTCATATTGAGGAGAGAAACATGGACTGTAAACATGAGCAGTCTATAATGAGAGAACAGTGAGCTCATATTAATGGAAGAAACATGGACTGTACACATGGGGAGTCTATAGTGAGGGAACAGGAACATATGGAGGAGAGAAACATGGACGGTACACATGAGGAGTCTATAGTGAGGGAACAGAGAGCTCATAGTGAGGGGAGAAACATGGACTGTACACATGAGGAGTCTATAGTGAGGGAAAAGGGAACATATTGAGGATAGAATCATGGACAGTACACATGGGGAGTCTAAAGTGAGAGAATAGGGAGCTCATAGTGAGGGGAGAAACATGGAGTGTACACATGGGGAGTCTATAGTGAGAGAACAGTGAACATAGTGAGGAGAGAACATGGACTGTACACATGGGGAGTCTATAGTGAGGGAACAGGGAACATATTGAGGGGAGAAACATGGACTGTACACATGAGCAGTCTATAGTGAGAGAACAGTGAGCTCATATTAAGGGGAGAAACATGGACTGTACACATGGGGAGTCTATAGTGAGAGAACAAGGAACATATTGAGGGGAGAAACATGGACTGAACACATGAGGAGTCTATAGTGAGGGAACAGGGAGCTCATAGTGATGGGAGAAACATGGACTGTACAAATGAGGAGTTAGAGAACAAGGAACATATTGAGGGAAGAAACATGGACTGTACACATGGGGAGTCTATAGTGAGAGAAACATGGACTGTACACATGGGGAGTCTATAGTGAGAGAACAGGGAACATATTGATGGGAGAAACATGGACTGTACACATGAGGAGTCTATAGTGAGGCAACAGGGAGATCAAATTGAGGAGAGAAACATGGACTGTACACATGGGGAGTCTATAGTGAGGAAACGGAGAGCTCATAGTGAGGGGAGAAACATGGACTGTAAACATGAGGAGTCTATAGTGAGGGAAAAGGGAACATATTGAGGAGAGAAACATGGACTGTAAACATGGGGAGTCTAAAGTGAGGGAACAGGGAACATATTGAGGAGAGAAACATGGGCTGTACACATGGGTAGTCTATAGTGAGGGAAAAGGGAACATATTCAGGAGAGAAACATGGACAGTACACATGGGGAGTCTATAGCGAGAGAACAGAGAGCTCATATTGGGGGAGAAACATGGACTGTACACGTGGGGAGTCTATAGTGAGAGAACAGGGAACATATTGAGGGGAGAAACATGTACTGTACACGTGGGGAGTCTATAGTGAGAGAACA
>NW_027317986.1:4417-5015 GCF_032062135.1 Pyxicephalus adspersus | reverse complement strand
AGTGAAGGAAAAGGGAGCTCATAGTGAGGAGAGAAACATGGAGTGTACACATGGGGAGTCTATAGTGAGAGAACAGGGAACATATTGAGGAGAGAAACATGGACTGTACACATGGGGAGTCTATAGTGAGGGAAAAGGGAACATATTGAGGAGAGAAACATGGACAGTACACATGGGGATTCTATAGTGAGAGAAAAGGGAAAATATTGAGGAGAAAAACATGGACTGTACACTTGGGGAGTCTATAGTGAGAGAACAGGGAGCTCATAATAAGGGGAGAAACATGGACTGTACACATGGGAGTCTATAGTGAGGGAACAGGGAGCTCATAGTGAGGGGAGAGACATGGAATGTACACATGGGGAGTCTATAGAGAGGGAACAGGGAACAAATTGAGGGGAGAAACATGGACTGTACACATGGGGAGTCTATGGTGAGGGAACAGAGACCTCATATTGAGGGGAGAAACAGGGACTGTACACATGGGAGTCTATAGTGAGGGAACAGGGAGCTCATAGTGAGGGGAGAAACATGGTCTGTACACATGAGGAGTCTATAGTGAGGGAACAGGGAGCTCATAGTGAGGGGAGAAACATGG
>NW_027317986.1:2490-3113 GCF_032062135.1 Pyxicephalus adspersus | reverse complement strand
TTCATAGTGAGGGGAGAAACATAGACTGTACACATGGGGAGTCTATAGCGAGAGAACAGAGAGCTCATATTGAGGGGAGAAACATGGACTGTACACATGAGGAGTCAATAGTGAGGGAAAAGGGAACATATTGAGGAGAGAAACATGGACAGTACACATGGGGAGTCTATAGTGAGAGAACAGAGAGCTCATGTTGATTAGAGAAACATGGATTGAACACATGAGGAGTCTATAGTGAGAGAACAGGGAGCTCATTTTGAGGGGAGAAGCATGGACTGTACACATGGGTAGTCTATAGTGAGGGAACAGAGAGCTCATATTGAGGGGAGAAACATGGACTGTACACATGAGGAGTCTATAGTGAGAGAACATGTAGCTCAAACTGAGGAGAGAAACATGGAATGTACACATGGGGAGTCTATGGTGAGGGAACAGGGAGCTCATAGTGAGGAGAGAAACATGGACTGTACACATGGAGAGTCTATAGTGAGGGAAAAGGGAGCTCATAGTGAGGAGAGAAACATGGAGTGTACACATGGGGAGTCTATAGTGAGAGAAAAGGGAAAATATTGAGGAGAAAAACATGGACTGTACACTTGGGGAGTCTATAGTGAGGGAACAGG
>NW_027317986.1:0-1364 GCF_032062135.1 Pyxicephalus adspersus | reverse complement strand
AGTGAGGGAAAAGTGAACATATTGAGGAAAGAAACATGGATTGAACACATGAGGAGTCTATAGTGAGAGAACAGGGAGCTCATATTGAGGGGAGATGCATGGACTGTACACATGGGGAGTCTATAGTGAGGGAACAGGGAGCTCATATTGAGGGGCGAGACATGGAATGTACACATGGGGAGTCTATAGAGAGGGAACAGGGAACATATTGAGGGGAGAAACGTGGACTGTACACATGGGGAGTTTATAGTGAAGGAACAGGGAACATAGTGAGGGGAGAAACATGGACTGTACACATGGGGAGTCTATAGTTGTGTGGGAAAACAGAGCATAGTCGTTTTCCAGCGTTTTAAAGGCAAGCGCTAAAATGCTAATAAAAATGCATATAAAAGCAATAGGAACATTTACATGCGTTTTTAAAATACAAATATATAGACACAGGCTAAAGCTACGTACACACGTCAGATTTTTATCGCCCGATAATTGGCCGATGCCGATTATCGGGCGATAAAAATCTGACGTGTGTACAGTCGGTGTCGTCCATCGTCCGGACGACCGACCTGCCGGATCCACGGACGATGGACGACAGCCGATCCTAATGAAAGGGAAGGGGAGAGCACGCAGCAGGGTGCCGCTCCGTCGCTCTCCCCCTCCCCTCTCCATAGAGCATGAACGGTGCTGTATGTACAGCATCGTTCATGCATCGTGCAGTCTTTTCTCATTGGAAAGGATCGTGAAAGATCCTTTCCAACGACAAAAATTGGAAGTGTGTACGCAGCTTAAGGCTTAGTCTACACAGACTGTTTCCCCAGCATTTTAAAGCCCTTGTTTGAAATCTCTATGCATTACAATCATTAATCTACACCAGGACGTTTCGTTGTAATGATGTTGTGTGGTGGTAACATAGAGATTCATGTGGATCCTGCCATGTGTAAGGAAATGAAAGGAGATTCTCTGTGCATGTTCCAGCACACTATAATAGATCCCCAGCCTATTACTGACTGTAAGTCCTCCCAGCTATGTACAACAATCATAGAAATACAGTTGGGGTGATTTAACCCATTGTTTTCCTGCTGCTAGTACTGCCTGATATAGAGGATTTATATAACCGCTGTGCCGCTCCTATCATTTGCATGCAGAACTACATTTACAATGTATTACTATAGGCGCCCTTGATGAATGAGAGGGGGGCGGGGAAGGTCAGAGATATCTCGCCTTCTGCTCTATAGACGATGCTTAGACTACAATTCCCGGCATTACTTGCTTCTATAGAACAGTGAATAGAACAGAACAACAATGTGGGGCCACTCATAGGCCGTTGGTCTATAGACCCAAGTGATTCCGGAAATTGTAGTAGCGCCATC
>NW_027317985.1:0-7909 GCF_032062135.1 Pyxicephalus adspersus | reverse complement strand
TATTAAACAGGATTTATATAGCGCCAACATATTACGCAGCGCTGTACATTAAATAGGGATTGCAAATGACAGACTAATACAGACAGTGATACATATTGTTTTAATTGAAAGTGTTCCAGTTACTTTTAATGTTAAGGCAGAACTCAAGCCAAACATATAACAAAACCAGCTTTTGCTTCAAGTTGGTGATTTTCCTTGTTGCATTGTTCCTGATTTATCAAAGCTCTTCAAGACTGGAGATGATACAGTTTCATCAGTGAACCTGGGTGATCCAGCAAACCGAAAAAGGATCTGGTTCAGGATTGAAAAGTTTTGCTAACAAATAGCAAATGACCTTGAGAAAACCATTCCAAATTTGCTGGTTCACTGTTAAAAGTGTATCCTCTCCAGCATTGTAGAGATTTAATAAACCGGGGCCAATGTGTCTCTACCACTAGATGTGCCTAGTCTTATTAGCAATCTCGGGATACTTCCTGTACATCTAGGTTGTCCAATTTATGGCCTGCATGCTAGTACTTTTATTATGGCCCTGGATACACACCAGATACTGTGCAGCCATTCACTGATGTAAACAAAGCCAGCATCTCTCATTACTCGCTTCCTCTGCCGGACTCTGCAGGACATTAAATAAATTGAACAAGGTAGAGGGAGAGATTAATTAGATCCTTCCTGTGCCAAGTTTGATTACAAGGTATAGCAGGGAGTGGTTGTGGTGTTTCCAGTGTGGGTCCGGGCGGCTCACAGAGGTTCACATGGGACCCAGAGGACAATGTACCGAAGACGCAGCTAGGCATAAAGGAAGGTTATTGACTGCAAGATGCTGATACCAAGTCAGGTACTTACCCAGCTTGCATTTGAAAAATACATTTAAATTTGCGTTAAGGATTACAGAGATGCATTATTTTTGGTCTTCTTGGAAGTGCCTAGAATTTAGCATTAACAGGGCAAAGACGGTAAAAACTGCCTTAGGAAATTGTTTAAAAAGAATTTCCAGAGAAATGAAAAATCCTTTATGTTGTATATGATTTTTAGGGTTTCCGTACACTTTTTGATTAAAACTGTTCATACTTCACATTACCAGTTGTTGAAAATGGGTATTGAGGTTAAGCCAGAAAATACTGTGGCTGGCTTTGGGGGAACCCTTCCATTCTCTGTCATCAGCCTCGTAAGTGACCTGGAATCCTTTTTGTCACAACCTAACTGGGTTGCAACATAGGACATTTTCCTGGATTCAGTGTATTGAAAAAATGTATTTGGTATTGGCATCTGTACATAAAAAAACATTTTTTTGGTTATCATATAGATCCTATACCTAGTTATTTGTCAGCCGACTTCTGATCATTTTAAAGGGAACTCGAGAACTGTACACACTGACATAATCTGGAGCAATAGATGCAGATCTAGCCAAGTTATTGTTGTAGTTGTTAGATTTGTGATTAAAAGTTCTTGGTAACTCCCACCCATAAAGAAGGAGTATGAGCTGCATTATATATTTAGCTGAGAGCTGACTGGTATGCAGGTGTCCCCAGCTATTTCACTCTATTTGTGAGAATTTATGTACAATTCCTGATATTTCATTTATCCGAGCATTAACCTTTTATTGTCATTGTCTGCATTCCAAATCTCCTACTTGGCGATACAAACAAGACTTTAAAGTGGACCTATCAGTATAAAGCTATGTAGAATGCTGTTCCCAATTCTACAAATATTGATCACTTGGTTGCTGTTCTGAGTTATTTGTCACAATATATAATGACAAGTAGTACACTGTGAACGCTCAATATCTGCTTGCCCAGAAGACTTGTCTGGCTTGTCCACAATCTCTCAGCCCTAAATGTAGTTTATGGTTAGGATGTTTTCTGCAGAATCAGTTTTTAATAAACTCTCTTTGTGCTGATATAGTCACATTCTACACTGAATGGCCATAAATTATCTGTTGAATTTCCTTTAGGTGAAACGATTTGGAAATATTTTTTCTGTCATTTATTTATACAGTGACACTTGCAATCTTCCAGATTAATGAAGGTTGCAGTAGAATGTGGCAAAGAGAAATGTGGGCCTCTTAATGGAAAGCTTTGAATTTGCAAAAGTGGTTATCAACTGAAAATTGATTGAAACTTCTAGTAGTGATCACCATACCCCCCATATATGGCCCCAAGTAAATAGGCTTTTCTCACCACTTCCTAAAGTGTACATTGGCCCTACACTGTTGTATAGGAAATAACTGGGTCTTCTTTGTTGCTGATACATTTAAAGATGTTAATACCAGGTTAAAAAATAAAATGTTACCCACTGTAGTCTGTTCACAAGCCTGCAGAAAGATAGCTTTTTCCATTGACCCTGTGGAGGAAAAATGTATACGCACTGGCTCAGATAAGGATGTTATCCAGCAGACCACTGATCTGAGGTATGTACAAAGGAATACATGGTATTGGTATAGCTGTTATGGTAGCTATTTATTAATCGGTACAAAAATATTAGAATGTATTAATAGGAGTAATAATAATAATCTGTCTATAAAATCTGGAGACTTGTGCTTCTGAAGAAAGAAGCTTAGAGGTCTGTTATTAAAAAAAAATGGCATAGCAATTAATTCTGTGTAAATTAAACAGCGTTGTCACATGGATATTTTCTTGAATGGTCAAAAATATAACATGTAGAATATGTTGGTACAAGGATTTTAGAAAACTTTTCTGTACATTCCATGCTCACCCTCTTTGATTCCTTTCCACTACAGGATATATGTGTCTACTATTAATAAACAAGATTGAGAACAAATTTTCTCAAAAATTGTTTTGTGAACGTGCGAAAATATTGCTGGTGGTGCTGTCCTCAACGAAAACATTAAAAAAAAAAGCATGTTGCTTTTCTGTAAATCAAAAAGCAGGAAATTTGTAGTGTTCTCCCCAGTTCCTTTTAGCCGGGCAGCCTTACTGTTTTTTGGGTGGTTACTGTTCACCAACCTCAAATTTCTTCCCAACCAGCTTAAAAAAAATTCTGGGTCGAACAGTGCTGTATCAAGGAGCCAGACAGACTTCACCCGTGTGATTTTAATACTTTCTCTTTTTTAAATCCGTTTTAAAAATAACAGTGTGGATGTTTTTATTGCATTAATTTTATTGACATTTCTGTTGATTACAGGTTTAAATGTTAACAGTGATGGTCATGTTTTGTGTCCTAGGTTTATTCCTAAGCTAATGTTTTCTTTCTTTTTTTTTTCCATTAAAGAAGGTGTCTCAGTTTATATTTGGAATGGTTTATATGTGAGTATACTGTATGTTTTTTTTTCTTTGTATTATTATTTTGAGGTATATAGATTTTATGTTTTTAGAGCTCTACTATAGAGGCATGCAGTTTATATCCAATTGATCAGGCTTTTAGTTTACTTATTTGTTTGTAAATCTAAAAGGGGTTGTAGAAACAAACTTATTAGGGTATGGTCAGCATCTCGCCTATAACCCAGTTGCAAAAGATGTCTAAAATGTATCTTAAAGCAGTGAACCAGACAACCAGGAAAGAACATTGTGTGCTCTGAGAAGAAAAACATCTATGTACAATAATTGGTTCACTGAGAAGTATTGTCAGCCTGTTCCTAAAATAAAGGCCATCTTCAATGCCACAGGAGTGGAATAGAATTGTCCATGCTTAGGTATTACTGCAGTCTCAACCTTACAGTAGTTTCGATATTTCACGTTCCACTTGCTCCTTCATACGTAAATAATAGTGATGTGATTCTCCAGTACTTGATGGAGCTCCTAATGGCTTTGTGTATTCACAGTGCCTCCAGGTTCAACAGCTGAAATCAGACATAGGTGGCGTGCTCTGATTTCATCGAGTCAGCTGACTTGCATTGTATGAAACAGTGAAGCACAACCATCCTGGGGCCTTGCAAAGCAGAAATCAGAGCTAACATATGTAAAGAAACAATGTGGTCAGCCCCCATATGCATATATGATGATGCACAGAGTATCAATTTGAAGTATTTCTTTAACCACCCTCTGAAAATGCTGGTTGCTTGTTTGTTATGCTGTCCTACTGACTACAGTTCATTCTGAGTCAGTAACATAGAATACATATGCAGGTAGGGGGTCTTCACTTGGTGCAATTATTATATAATAATATTTTCAGGAAGTCTGTGATGGCAGCCCCGATGTTGTTTATAACAATTCCCCCTTATAACTTGTATGTGGTTACTCCTCATGTCATAGTTGTTAGGCTGAACCAGGAAGGGAAAAGAGCATGTTTCTCTTGAAGAACTGAAGCCCTGTCATGCTTTATATTTGTTTCAGGTCAGCTACCCTGGAAATAAAGCCAAAGATAAGGAGATCTGACTTTTATCTTTCATTTACCAAATGCTTGTTCTGCATCTATGCCTCAGAAGCCTTAAAGCCAGACAAAGTCAACTAGCATTTACAGAGAAAGCACAGCAATGGCCGCCTGCTGTCTTTAATCATGTCTAATCTTGTGCACAGAAGATTTTTCCCCATTTCCCTGCTTATGATTTCAGCTAAACAGATGTTGACTTTTTCACTCCTCTAGTGTTAAGTGGGATTATTTTTCCAGAAACATACAATTCTATGCTATTTATATGCGGATTTAAATGTACACTGTATTTAGCAAACGGGAGAACCATATATAATATTGAAATATACGCTTTTTCACACAAAAAGCACAAGGTGGGTGAAGTTGAAGTCACTGTTGTATGTATATAGACTAAAGCTGATCTCTGGGCCCCCTCTACCCCCCTTACCTCAAGGTTATTGCTGGCATTGCAGAAAATGTCTTCTCTTTTCTCTTCTTCACTGTCCACATTACTCCATGGAAGTGAGGGTCTGGGTGATACACTTAGGGGAGTAGCTTCAAGAGGTAAATAAAAGATGCGCAGTATGGGTTGGGGGCATTTGAGTAAAGCTACATGTACTGCGTGTGTACAGCCTGCGTCGTACATCGTCCGTGGATATGTCCTGGCGGATCCACGGATGATGAACGGCGAGTGATCCTAATGCAAGGGAAGGGGGAGTGCGCAGCAGGGTGCAACTCAGTCGCTCTCCCCCTCCCCTCTCCATAGAGCAGAAAGGTGCTGTATGTACAGCACTTGTTCATGCATCGTGTGGTTTTTATCGTTGGAAAGGATCGTGAAAGATCCTTTCCAACGACAAGAATTGCACGTGTGTATGTGGTTTAAGTTTAGCAGAATAAGGGCTTTAACAACCTCAATTTTTAATTTACAACAGTCTTTATATTACTCTGAAGTCCGAATAGGTGTCTGTGTCTGACCCAGTGCTTTAGATAAAATAAACTGACAAAAGGTACTGAAATATGAAGATATTAGAGGGTGTAAGGCTATGTACTCACATTGGATAAATGTCTGTCATTAGAAATGAATGATTAACAAGATTCTTTGCAACTGGAAGGTATCTGCAAGACATGAAGTTCTCTACTGGTATCTCGCCACAAACGTTGGGTCTTTATCCCTGAGACATATACGGCAATTATAGAAAGCTTGAAAGATGAATACATGAAGGTAAGTATCCCAATACAACTATCACACAAAGGAATGCACGCCTTGGTTTATAGGTTTTACTAGTAAAAATAGATTTGAAATGATATCGGATTATTTTTGGCTTATTTCTGATTAGATACATATGTTCATGGTAGATTCTTGTTTCTTATCGATTTAGAATAGATCAGCCCAGTTTTTGTGGTATGAAATTTTATTTTCAAGGAAAAACACACAGTAATTGGCACAGGAAAAAAACCTAATACTGGTTTAAGGAAGTGGACATTTTTCTCAGGCCAATCCCTGATATGCGTTACAAAACTGAATACCCATGTGCCCTCTCCCAGGAGATGTTTGTCTTCTGAGGTGAAAAAAAAAAACATTTATTATTTGTACTTACATTTGTAAATAAGTACTTTATATTCAGGGTATTTAATAACAGTAATTAAACATTTTGACTCATTTCTAATTGTGCTGATCCACAATTTTTGCCTGCCATATTTCCAAGTACTAAATCCAACCAACCGTAGAACATGTTCCTCGTATTCTAAGCAAATGCAATGCTAGAAAAGCCAAGTGCACAGGCAGATCTGCCAGACTAGGGACATTCAGTGTTGCCACCTCCTGTTCTCTATGCAGCGAATACAAAACATTTTATTTCAAACACTCTTCTCATAAAATGACCCAATACACAATTATCTGTGTAAATCCGTAACCTTTGAATGGTATGTGAGCAGGTGTTTGGAGGGATGTATTAGTACAGGCTAGCTCTTGCTTCTAGAAAACACCAGGATGCTGTTCATGCTGTGTGGGAATCACTTTCATCACTACCATCGCGATTGGCTTTTACAATATGGCTAACATTTGGAAGTACAGAGTCCACATGAACGTCCTCATCATCTGACTGGATAACCGGCGACTCCCCTCCATCTTCACTATTTTCCTGGCTTGCTGAATCGGTACACGTGGATGACAGTGAGGAAAGTTTCTGCCGAAGCTCTGCTTGGCTGGGGACCTGAAGAGTGATTTCATTGTGGCAGGAATCAAAATCTGGGCCTTCATCAAAAAGACAGAGCAAAGAAAGTATTATAAATATTTATTTATAATGTGGTATCAAGTCTGTTATACTGCTGTATGGTTTTAAATGGTCAATAATAATCTATTTAGTTTATATCGAATCACACTGGTCACAACCCAAAGGAAATTGTACAGCCTGAGGTGCGATATTTGGCCAACATTACCACTCCTGATCCTTATCAACAACTCACCTTAAAAGTCAACACGGGCAAAGATTTAACCCAGTGAGCCAATGCCAAGTGAAAAGTGTTTGCAGAGTAGATAGCAATACTCCAATGAGCCACAAATGTGGTATTAAAAAGGTAATTCTGAAACCTAACAACCATTTGTGTAATAAATGTTAAAGCAGAACTAGACTTAAAAAAAAAAATCACACAAGGACCCCCCTGTCACAGATCCCAGGGGGCTCTCTGCTCCCATTCAGTCTTTAAATAAAATAAATACCTTCCACAGAGCCCTCGATCCTTCCAGCACTGTCCTCAGTTTGGTCCCACACTGTCCTGAAATACTACTTCATCCTGGGAAGCGCCGGGCACCACCATACTCTTTCTTCTTCTGGCTACATCACTGGATCTCACACTGAGCAGGTACAAGATCCGGTAATGTAACCTATTATAAATTGGGGGAAAAAAAGTGTCAATCTTACTGGGCATGCATGAGATCCCCATGCACTTTTTTCCCATTGCAGCAAAAAGGTTCTTCTGTGCCTGGCCATGATGGAGCATGCACAAAAGGAGCAGCCTTAGGCCTCCTGGGATACATCACATAGGTATTCCAGGAGGTTCTGTGCTCCCAGTCTTTATCCATAAGGACAGAAGGGGGAAGGGGCATGGTTTGGAGGATTCCAACCTGTGTTTCATACTACAGCAATGTAAAAAAGCTACAGTAAATGTCTCCTACACGGTAAGCATCTGAGTCATATAGAAGAGGAATTGCAAAAACCTAGAGCTCACAGACAGCAGAAGAGAAAATCACATTAGTGGTGCCCTTTTTCCTGCATATCCCCCCCGAACACTGAGCACAGTTTTAAAAGACAAAACAGTGCACCTATTTAAATTATCGGCAACCATAAATAACCAAAGCAATTTCATGGCTTAAAGGAAAGCTTGCTCACAAGCTAATAAATGTTGCTTATTTTTTTTATGGACGATGCCATGCATTGTAATGCCAAGCTGCAATATCTAAAGCTAGCAAAATACTTTCTTGTGTTAAGAGTGATAGACTGCAGAGATGGAGACATTATCCTGCCCCTGTACAAAGCATTGGTCAGACCACATCTGGAATATGCAGTCCAGTTTTGGGCACCAGTTCACAAAAAGGACATTGTGGAAT
>NW_027317984.1:0-7918 GCF_032062135.1 Pyxicephalus adspersus | reverse complement strand
GTAAAGACGCGTTTCGCCTTTTAGGCTTCCTCAGGGCACTTGTTAAGAAACTTCCTATGGTCAGGTTTGAAAGGATGTTTTGAAAGATAGGGTGTATAAATATTGACACCAAATTGTATTCAGGTTTAGGTCTTTGAAATAATGGGGAGTTGTTTCAAGAAATAAGGAGTATGAATATTGACACCAATTTCATCATATCTGTGAAATCTGGGGCTGGTGAGCGTGCTTCACAGGGTGCAGCAGAGGAGCTGTGTGAAAGTCCTTTCACAAGTTTCTAAACAAGTCCCCTGAGGAAACCTAATAGGCGAAACGCGTCGGGTCACAAGATTCTCTATCACTTACATTATTTCAGCAGGAATTTATTGTCTAGCATATGGTCGCTTTCAACAAATTTCTAAAGCTTGTTAAAAACATCAGTTTGTATCGCTTGTTTAAAGTGACAGCCAATGCTGCCAATTAGAATATGGGTTTAACTTATGATATGGGAGCTAAGGAGTTCTTTGAAGAGATCACCAAACCATTCATTTGAACAACAATCTTACTTTAATTTTGAAAAAAAAACAACCTTCCTTTAAAATCACAAGATGGCATTTAGTTTCTTAGTCCTAACAATAGATCAGGACACAAGCTGGGTCAAGGACATGTAAGGCTACGTACACACTTGGAATAGTTCTCGTCCAATAATTGGCTCAGAGCCGATATCGGATAAGAATCTGGCGTGTGTACTGCGCTCGTCGTCCATTGTCCGAATGACGGTCCTGGTGGATCCACGGACGATGGACGACGAATGACCGTAATGCAAGTGAAGGGGGAAAGAGCACAGCGAGGTGCTGCTCTGTTTCTTAGTCCTAACACAGGACTAAGCTAGGTCAGGACACCAGCTGGGTCAAGGACATGTAAGGCTACGTACACAATTGCAATAGTTCTTGTGCGATAATTGGCCCAGGGCCGATATCGGATAAGAATCTGGCGTGTGTACTGCGCTCGTCGCCCATTGTCCAAATGACCATCCTGGTGGATCCATGGACGATGGACGATGAATGATCGTAGTGCAAGTGAAGGGGGAAAGAGCACAGCGAGGTGCCGCTCTGTTTCCTAGTCTTAACAATAGGTCAGGACACAAGCTGGGTCAAGGACATGTAAGGATACGTACACACTTGGAATGGTTCTCGTCCGATAATCGGCTCAGGACCGATATTGGATGAGAATCTGGCGTGTGTACAGCACTCGTCGTCCATCGTCCGATTGACAGTCCTGGCGGATCCACGGACAATGGACGACGAACGATAGCAATGCAAGTAAAGGGGGAGAGAGCACAGCTCCGTCTTTCTCCCCCTTCCCTCTCCATAGAGCAGAATAGTGCTGTATGTACAGAGCTTGTTTATGTATTGTGCAGTTGTTTGTCGTTGGAAAGGATTGTGAAAGATCCTTTCCAACGACAATTATTGCACGTTGTGCTAGGAAACTTATATTTGTATGTAAAGTTTAAAAGCACGTTGCAAAGCAAAAGAAAATTATAGAAAGAAAAAAAAAAAAAAAATATTAGTTGCTTTTTTGTGTGCCTTTTGTTATTTTAGTGAAAGGGTCTCCAGGAATTTTCACACTTTACCAGAGCTACAATAATAACATAAAATAACAGATACTTTTAAATTAGGATGTCAAATTTACCACCTACCATAATACCTATAATACCCTTTATTATGTTTAGGTAACCAGCTGCCCTGACATAAGGATCATGTTAATTAAATCATGTTTATCGTGTAAAACGGGTTTTATTTAATATTAATGGTACAACGATATACCCAACATTTGCACAGAGGTTGTCATGCTGTATGCTACATAAAACTGAATATTTTCTGTAGATTACATTAAAGCTTTATGATGGCATATAATAAGAAGCAGGATTTTTCCCAGAAGGATCATGGTATATGTTCATACATTTTTCATTTATGTGTTCTTTCAAATGGATATGTCACCACAAGCTTTTCAGAAATAATCTGAACCTGTAAAAACATTTTACAATCACGACATCCTGTCTATTTATTCATATTGATTTAATATGTGAAATGTGAAATGGTGGATTGTAAATAGGCTTCAAAAATAAAGCGTTTGATTGATTGATACGGGCACTACAATGATCTTGTCTTTAGGACTATTTCATATATGAAGTATGATCTCCAATTCATTTAACCTCATTTGTTTAAAAACGTAAGTTTAAACCAGCCAAAGGGGCATATGTTTGTGTAAATATTCATTTAGTCTCTGATATCTATGACCTTCAAGTTGAAGGGTGAAATCAGTCAGAGATATAGACAGCTGAAGTTAGAATCTCCCATTTCCATTACCTTAATGATTTTTTAATGTGACAGGTAGCCTCAGTAATTAATAGGTATGAATATGAGATGAGAAGAACAAGGCAAAGTCCAGTTTTACATTAAAAACTTTTACTGTAAGCGTACATTTTCTAAGAATATTTTAAATTAAAGTGTATGTAAACCTTAACAATGAGCAAAGTCATTAATAAAAACTAATGAAAAAAACATCTTAACAATAAGCTTCTTATTTGCATCATGATGATCTCATAAATATACAAATTAAAGTATTTTAGTATATCTTTTGAGGTTATAAGTTACTTTGCTTTGGCTAGGTACACACGCGCAATTATCGTCATTGGAAAATTGAACGACTAGCAACAGATCAACGATCATTCACGTTTATTTCGAACGATTGTATAGTGCACAGTTCTGTACATGTTGTAACCATAGGATCATATTCTATACAAATATTATCCAATATTTTTTTTACACACTAGATACGTGAACAATGCAGGAAGTGGCGTGTACGGTAGAACCATCCACAATCACTGTACGACTGTACACAAAATAGATAGCGAGCAATCTTCACCCAAACAGATCTGCCAGGATGGTCATTCATTTCCAGTGACATTACTTGTTCATCGGTGTCGTTGGCCTGTCGTTGTGCACTTTTTTTGTTAACGATTGTGGGGCGATTTGTGGTTAACCCTCCTAGCATTCTAATTCTGTCTGTATTTTCACATAAAAAGCGTTACATTTTTTTTGCATGGAAATTTTTTTACATTGTAGGCCTATAATTCTTAGGCATAACTAACTGAAATATGTTCAAAATTTTGTAAATTTAATACATTTAACAATAAACTTTAAATAGAAAAACAAAAATCTGTTAAAAAAAAAAAAAAATAATACTAGATGAGGCTTTTGCCAAAACAGATTATAAAAATAATGCATTTGGCACATTGTTTGTTGTATCGAGCGTACTGGGGAAAGTCAAACAGCTGTGTTTAAAATACACACTGCATTAGTTCATCCTGGTGGGAAATTACATTTTGGAAACACAGAACAGTGTGGGAACTACGGAAAGCTACATTAACATCCCGAATACTAAGCTTGATGCAAAAACCTATTCGTATTTTGTTAAAATAAATCTAAACAGCTGCTCTGTAATATGATATACATATGCATTTTGGATGTTTAGCCTTTAGCACATAATTTCTGGCTTTTGGCCATATGATGATGCATGATGCCAATCATTGATATGGGTACCCAAGGTACATAGACTTATTTTTCATAGACCTCAAGCAGGCTGCCTTTTATATAAAACACCTAATGTATGTGTGGTGTGAATGTATAGGAGAACAGAAAGTTTGCCAGGTCAGGGGAATCAATAATTTGACAAAATATTAGCAGGTGAACCTGCTAGCGTGCCAAGCCTCAGACTAGTATATTTTAAGGTGAAGTAGATAAGAAGAGGGAGAAAAGTGTGGCTTTTTTAGTCACAAAGTTTATAATATTAAAAACATTTACTTCTTTTTCTTGTTCATTGGTTTAAATTGTAATAGTACAAAGACTCAACAAATTATTTAAAAACATATATTCATCCTGTGTTCAAGAAGACATACAAGATCAACTCAGGAACTATTTATGTTTTTTATTTACTATTTATGTATGTACACACAACTTTGTTTGTGTTACCAGAATCATATAATAAGTCACCCAATGCGTTTCGCCTTACGTGGCTTCATCAGGGGATATCAAGGCTTATTGGATCCAAAATGTTATGTATCTGGTTGTTCCAGGCTGATAGAAAGGTGTAAAGAAGGTAAGCTTTACTGGTTGCATTGCTACCGTTCCTCATATTCCTCCCTACAAACTTTTATAGTTTAAAATACCTTAGCTTCCAAGAATATTATGTTGAAGGTATTAACCTTTGTTATGGCTTCATGGTTATAAATAAATAGTGTCCCTGGTTACTGGCTGCAGACACACAGATCTTTCCCCATGTATCACCAACAATAATAATTTCTAGTCAGTTCAACCCACTCCTTCCTCCAAAACCTTCCTTATCTCAACTCCAACCCAAGTACCAGGGACACTATTCATTTGCACTTAAAAAAACAACATCATTTTTACTCTACTAAAAGGGTTCTCTACCATTTCATGTAAAGTGAAATTTCTGAGTTTAGGTACGCTTTAAGACTTGCCTGAGCCTATTAACTATATATACTGCACACAAGTGCCTAAGCATTCATACGCACAATATATTGCTGAAATACTCTGCCCCAGCCCAGGATCTTACAGACACAAACAAAAGTGAATACAAAATGGAATATAGAAACAGATAACACCTTATGACTGGGAGGCTGGGGCCAGATGTATGTAATGCACAATGTAACAAAGAGAGCATACGTCTGAAAAATGATCCCACCCATCAATACAAAAAGTCATCACAAAGAACCTCACATGTATCTACAACATATTGTACCTCTTGAATGTGCATGTTCATAGAATGTGTATCCCCGACATCCTTGCTGAATATATGCTCTACCAAAATGGAAGTATGGGAAATCACTGTGGAATATAGATAACACAATACATTTTATGTAACATAACCTTAACAATCATTTTACAAGAAAAACAAAGGTGTTCTAGTATTAAGTAAACATATTTTTAAAAGAAATGTATTTTCCTGGTCAGGTTTAATGTTTCTTTAATATTGAGTAGTGTATTATTATTTTACTCACTAAATGTGTTATACCTGTTATAATTCCATCTTTTGTGGGTAGAATTCATTCTCCCACAGAATGTGAGGATAACTAGTTCTAGGATCTTTTATATGGAACATAAAGAACAGATAGATAGTTGGCAGTAGTGTTGGTATTGGAATTTGGGTTGTCCCTATATTGGACCCGAATATGGCTGTTCGAATGTTAAATTGTGTTTATTGTCGAATGTTAAATTATTTATTGAGTGTTTGTGTTTATTCAACTATTTTTTTTACAGGTTATCATACAATGACATGATATCTCTAACTCAGTAACACACTTTCCAGCACAGTAATATTATGATACATTTTTCTTTTATCCACTGCGAGAAAAATGTAACAAATGTATCATATTACTTTGCTGGAAAGTGTGTTACAGAGTAAAGCTACGTACACACGGCAGATTTTTATCGCCCGATAATCGGCATCGGCCAATTATCGGGCGAAAGATCGGGTGAAAGATCCTTTCCAACGACAAAAATTGCAAGTGTGTACGCAGCTTTAGAGATACTTGTGGGGCATGTTCTCAATGATTTCAGCTGTGTCTGCAATCATTGAGAAGAGTGTGAGATCCCGGGGCACTACAGGTTATATAACCTGTAGTGCCCCAGGGATCAAAGTGGAACTGCAGAGTTTATCTGCAGTTCAGTTCCCATGGTCACATGACCGTGGGAACTTTGCGGTCACAGCTGTGACTGCAGGCGATCCCCGGGCACTGGAGGTTGAATGGGGACAAGTTTCCCCATTCATCACATCTAGTGCCCTGCGTTCTTGGATAGAAAAACTCTATCCAAGAACACGTACAACTAGTAAAGAGCTGCAAGAGCAATCTGATTGCTCTTGCAGCCCTAAATAGTCCCTAAAAATAACCCCAATTCACCCACCATTGACTTCAATGGTGTTCAAATTCGGCATTTGATCACCCGAACAATATCTCACTATTGGATCGAATAGCTGTTGAATCGAATAGTGAGATATTCGACCAACACTAGTTGCCAGCACAGTTTGCCGTACTTGCCTGATGGCACTCATTGTGAAGTTCATGGATAATATGACCTATTGGTTTCATTTCATCTCATGAAATAAGTACCCTCATCATATTAAAATTAGTAAAATGTGTTTGCAACATTTCCTATGGTTCTCCTGTAGGCAGTATGTGGATCATAATTAAGTGATGCTAGCTTTGCACTAAAAGTAAAATCGTAAAATAAACTAGGTTAGAAAAATAAAATGCTTAGAAACAGCATCACACAAAAAGGGGGTAATACTCTTTGTAAATCCTACATATAACATTTGTGATGCTAAATAGAAAACACAATTTTTATAAAGTAATGTAAACAGTAGAAGTGAATGTTTGATAAACAGTGTTCATAAGGATAAGTATGATTTCATAAAATCACTGGGCATTCTATACAGAAAACAATGCATCCACCTGGAAAATGCTTTCACCTCAATTGAACAATTCACTTAACACTCATCAAAGATCCAGGACCATGAAACCAATCAACTATCACATACACGTAAGAGGTATAATCATCTTCTAGGGCAAAGATTCATCTTAAGCTGGAGCTACTGCAACATCAAGGATCCCTTGATTGTTCATTGTTTAACATATGCTTTCATAATGCATCTGTGACATAGAAATCCTTTACTAAAATCAACTACAAACTGTGTAATGATGTAGATTGTTTTAATAAGACAAAGCCAAATAAAGCAAAATCAAATGAAAAAAACACATGGAAGCACAGGAACAACGCCTCTAAAGCTTCGCCTATATATATAGGTATCTATAATATGAAAAAAGAATTTCTACACAAAAATATAAATATATAGTAAAATGTAAAAGGTATCACAAAATAATATAATACAAAGATATGAATAAAGCAATTTATATCAAGCTCTCTGTACTAAGGGGTCTTCCTTTTTTGATACTGCTCTCATAAGATTTTCTCTATGCCAGTTTATTATATGATATAATTTTATCTATACATTTTAAGACACTGAGTGTACTTAACTGTTTCTTTATATTTTGAAATCATTCACCAAGTGTACAGCTAATGTACATGTAGTTCTTATTGCAGCATTGCAATTGCAGGCCACAAGGGCACTCCAATGCGTAAAATATATAAATGGATTGGCAGCTAATAAAAGAATTAGTGTAATATAAAGTCCTTGTTACAGAGACCATAAAATTGGATATTTTCCTCCCTCTAAACTTCCACTTATCCACTACAACTCCCACAGGGTAAGAAGCCTTTGATGTCTGGAAATTTCTCAATTTTAGGTTTATCAAAAATGCTAATTTTTTCTCAGGTTCAGCACTTTTTTAAAAAAAAAATGACATATATTTCAGAAGGCAGTAATTTAGGAAGAGTCTTATCTTTTAACATGATATGCCAATATCTCCTTTAAATTTCAAAATGTTAACTGGAATATTGAGGAAAAAAGTACAATCAAGTTTTTTGTTAATTATTTAAGGTCTGTCAATTTCTTCTAAAGGTGCGTACACACTTCCAATTTTTATCGTTCCAATCGAACGACGAACGATCGATTGGGCAAAAAATCGTTCGTAAAAAAGTAACCAACGACGCCGACGAACGAGGAAAATTGTTGGAAACGAACGACCGGACCGGCGGATCGGATTGGGCGACGATCGTTGAACATCGTTCGTGTGTACGGTCGTTCGTTGATCGTCCATGTTCAGAGCATGCGTGATGAACGAACGTCCGTTCACTTTCCTGTCGTGCACATAGTTTCTCTATCGCTTAAACGATCGTATCTATTGTGTGTACAATATCTACGAACGATCGTGTCGTTACCTCTATGTGCAGGATCGGTG
>NW_027317983.1:0-7923 GCF_032062135.1 Pyxicephalus adspersus | reverse complement strand
TGAGCTTAACAGATCCTCCTTAATCGCGCAGCTGAAATCTATTCGCCTTAATTGGCAGATTCGCGCTCCCTATTGCTCATTATTATGAAGGCAGGAATCCGGCTGTCAGTGAGGAGGCGCGTGTACGAGCACACTCGAGTCCGGACCGCTGTAAACCGCGATCGCTGGCCGCGCGTACTTTCGCGCTTCCAGCGATCGCGGATTTTATTGATGAATCAGGGGCACTGTCTCTGCTGGGCTGGTGTCTGCTGCAGGTCTATCCCGTGGTAAAGGCACGATGACAGCAGACCATGATACTGCTGCATGCATTTGTCTGCAGCTTAATAATCTCCCATTGCATACCTCAGTAACAGACTGAGGGTGGGGAGTAGGGATAGTCTTTCCACACTTTCCTGTTTCTGCTTTCAGCTGCCCCATTTACACACTAGTGGATACAGCCCTGGAGGAAGGAGTGTAATGTAATTATTGTTTGGTGCCATGGGTGTCATACAAAAGATTGGTGTAAGTTAAGTATATAATAGAGTTTAGAAGTACTGCCATGCAGCAATTTTAAAAGGCAACTGAGGCAGACCTAATAAGTACATTTTTCAAAAGTCTTCCATAACTAGCCTTTATTTATATCTTGCTCATTAGTATTTGCAGTTCGTACTGTCCAGCAGTTACAGGGGTTGGGACAATTTATATAACACAGCTAGTGTCACGCTTGGGGAAACTGAGCCTCTAGAGGACACTATGACTTAAACAAAAATGGTGTGAGCCCTGAGAAGGGCCAAGGCGCAGAGTCTAAGCAGTAACCAGGTCTTCTCCTGAGCCTCTAGTGGTGAGGATGTTGTGCTACTGGTTACTGCCAGGTTGCGGTCCTTGGGCACACCAGGGTGAGCAGAAAGATACACGATACCACTACGCAGAATCACTAGGCAGAAGAATTGTCAAGAAAGGCAGGGGTCAAGGAATGCAACAAGCAAGAGAGGTCAGGTCACAAGCCAGGGGTCAAATACCAGGGATCCAGGAAATAGACACCGGTGACACAGGAGCCACTGCAGAGACAGGGAACACAGGAGACACTGGAAATGACAGGAGGCACAGGTGACACGATGATAACCACAGACACAAAGGAACACAGGAACAGCACAAGGATCAAGGCTGGGAAACAACAAACTGGACAACAAGGGGTTACCACAGGAGCTGGAAAGAGAAAGCACTAAATTAAACAGCAGGTGTAGAGGAAATGTTTAGCAGAGCTAGGGGCCTTGGTCCTAGTGGAGACAAGCCGAGAGCGGTGTCTGAGCTAGCTAAATTGACAGGGATGATTAAGAGGCTATTTCCTGATTGGCCAGCGGGATTGGCGAAACTAATAAAGCTTGTGAGCGCAGGCACGCCCAGGATCAGAAATGCCCGCCTGCGCAGGCAGGAGGCACCTGCACTTTAGCGAGGAAGAGGTAAGTGTGACATTACCCCCCCCTTTTACGGAACCTTCCCACCCGCCGAGGTCTAGGTTTAAGTGGAAGACAAAGATGGAACTTCTTGGCAAGAAGAGGAGCAGACACATCTGCAGCTGGAACCCACAATCTCTTTTCAGAATCCAAACCTTTCCAGTCAATCAGGTACATAAGCTAGAAATTATGGAATCCAGAATTTGATGGACTTCATACTCCTGAGAGGAATAGGAAGCAGCCAGAGGTGAGGGTCAAGAAAAGCAATTGAAGACTAATGGTTTTAGCAGACACACATGGAAAGCATTGGGTAGCTTGAGATGTGGAGGAAGGCATAGCTTATAACAGACAGGATTAACCATAGCTGAAATGACATAAGGTCCAATGAAATGAGGAGCAAACTCCATTGAAGGGACTTTGCAACGGATGTTGTTCGTGGAGAAACACACTTTATCCCCAGGTCGTAAAGCAGGTACTTTTTGGTGATGCCGATCTGCAAACTTCTTGTGTCTGAGAGCTGCGTGTTTCAGATGCTCACATGTAGAAGACCAGATACTATTAAAGTCCATCTGCAGGGCACTGAGTGCAGGTATTTCGACAGAGCAGGGTATAGGAGATGGGAGGCGAGGATGTTTGCCGTAGACAAGGTAGAATGGGTATTCTTTGGTGCTGGTGCTGACATGGTTGTTTTGGGTGAACTCTGCCCATGGTAGCAGAGCTACCAAGTCGTCATGGTGGGCAGATACAAGGGCTCGATATTGCTAAAATACCTTATTAACTCTCTCCGTCTGCCCATAAATCTGCAGGTGATAGGAGAGGAGAACTCCACAGAGATGTCCAGGGATTTGCAAAGCAAAAAGCAAAGATACAATGGCCCTGATTTATCAATGGAATGCGCGTACGTTCGACGCGTGTTTGTATGCACCAGTCAGCAAGCTCTATTACTGTGAGTCAGGCCCGAGTTCTAGTGAACTCGCCTGCCGGTTTACTGCAAAAATGAGCAAAGATCTCAAATACGCTCTCAAATAAGATTTAGGAGTAGATGTTAACCTCAATGGTGAGGTGATAGCAATTGATTAGCGCACACCTGCGTCCTGTTCTGTGCTCATCTCCAGTCCATTTTACAGGTCATTTTGAAGCTTTAATGCTTGATTTTGTGTAAGTGCTACTTTTTTATGTTACATTCTACTCAATCACAAACTTGCTTCATTTATAGTTACATTTGTTGCACTTCTTGTTTTGATACTGAGGCCCTGATTCACCAAGCAAAATCAAAGGCTCGGGTGTGCATTCGTATTCGTGATCCAAAATCGGAAGCCTGAGCTCAATTCACCAACTAAATTTCAGGCGCTGTTGTATTCGCGCGGAAGTTAGTAACAGAAATGATCTCGCTGCTGGAACTGCGCATCCCCGGCAGTTTGACACTGGCGAGCTTGCATTAAAAGTCCCTGTTCCCCTAAAAAATCATTCTTTCTAATGGCACACATATTACCCTTAGCTCTAAAAAAAATGTTTGTGCTGTTCAAATGTTTCAAACATTTATATTAGCTGGGAAATAAGCATATTTTTACATGACCTAATATTTTCAGGTTTAGAAAGAGTTAACTGATTTCAGCTCTTTACATAGGCGCCTATCTAAATGCATACGATGCCAGACCCGGGGATCCGCCTGGTAAGAAATTCCAGCGGGCTCTAGCGGGCAAGACCTCGCTTTTGCCAGCGAACTAGATTTTATCCACCTATGTCCAAAGCACACACGCAAGTTCTTGCTTGCTTTTACATATTTATATATATATATATATATATATAGTACAAATCTAAAGGATCACTAAAATATTATGGGATGTCAAACTCAATAAAACAAACAGCCAAATTTCAGGTACTGCGCACGCCCAATTGCATGTTAATTTTTTACACCTGTGCGCATAATGATGAGCATATATAGGGGGGTTGTCTAACTTGCTTTTTTCCTTTGTCCTAATTTTTTTTGGGTTAAGGAGGGGCTGTTGTTTTGTTTGTTAGACTAATGTATGTTGCTACATTTGTTAATTTGCTTACCATTTAGCACAATAGCTGCTTTTGTTTTTTGTACTTTGAATGTTTTAATGTCCATTTTGCTATTGCTCTCCCTAGCAGTAATCCCGAGTGTGACTCGGGGTGGCTTTTAAAAGCAAAAAGCGGTAACTTTAAGAGCCCCCCTTACCTTTTCCCCACGCTCCAGCGGCGATGGGATGGTCCTCTTGTGAAGCCGGGGCGCCGGTCCGTTGGGGGGTGTGGCCGGGCGGGAAGTTTATCTGCTTTTAAATACCACCCGGGTCCCGGCCACGCCGTTGCTCACATCAGCAGAGAGATGCAAAGCACAATGCAGGACTTCTGCATTGTGCTTCACATCTCACTGCAGATGCCAGCAGCACTAACCTGTGGACATTGGGCAAACACAAAATAGAGATTAAGCTAATTTATACAAACAAGCGTCCTTACACAGGATACCAACTCAAACCCACACTGGCGAGCTCATAGAGTCCTGAAAAAATTGAGTGAAGAATGACAGGAAGAATGTGAAGAATATTCTCACCTTGCACCCGGCATCTATCTACATACTTCGGCCAGACCGGCCACGGGCCACCTCAACATCCTGGCCTCGGCCATGGGACCCCCCCACAGCCCGGCCTACCTCAACATCCTGGCCTCGGCCATGGGACCCCCCCACAGCCCAGCCTACCTCAACATCCTGGCCATGGGACCCCCCACAGCAAGCCCACGGTCCACCTCCACAGCACGGGCACGGGTGCTGGCAGGGGCACTAATTGGCCGGGCAGGCAGGGGCACTAATTGGGTGGGCAGGGGCACAGGGTGGGCGGCCAGCAGGTGGAAGTGGCCGGGCAACAGCCGGGGAGAAGGATGGCGCTGGCTGCTCTGCAGGGGATGGGGGGCGAGCAGGACCTATTAGGATTTGCCAACCCAGCCTGTGAATAATCATTTGATTTAGCTGAGATTGTTGGCCTAGGGATTCACTTAACACATGTAGGCACCCAAATTGGCTGATTGTTCTTGGACCGATTCTATCAGACGATGCGTGGCTGCCAGATGTTGTTGGTTAAATTCTCGGTCCTGGCGATTTTGATTGAGGTTTTCATGTAGGAGCGTAAGGACCTGTTCCAAATAATTTGACCTTGGGGCAGACATCCTTGACTCCACTAATCTATCAAAATGGCCAATCAGCCTCTGAGTGAGGTTTAGAAGCTGGCTGCCCACACTGGGTTGACCCAATCGACCTGCATCCACTGGTTGCTATAAAGGGAAAATAAAAAATTACTATAATATCATATAACTTTGTGGGTCACCATAACATTATTCAGACAGCATCCCGACATTGGAACATCAGCAAATGTTAGACAAAATGTTAGACACATTTATTATGCATTCTAAACATTAAACATGGGTTGCTTACGGAAACCTCAGGTGTCTCCTCTTCTTGTGGTAAATGTTCACCTGAGGGACCCTAAACAAAAAAATCACAAATGGAACACATTGGGAAAGGTTCATTCCCCCAGCACATCCCAAAATAAACACTAATATCTCATATGTCACCCCAAACATAAATAAGTAAAAACACAATGCTATATTGTTCCCAATGCTAATGACTAAACTGTTGCAATCCCACAAAAATGCAAAAATCAATTCACATTGGTAATTATGTAATGTAAAAGGATTGAACTTACATGGTTGTCAAGCATTGGAGTCATCCCGGTAGTCCACCCCTACCACCGTTTCTGGCCCAATGAATGGCAACGCAAATCTTTTGTACTTGAGACGCTGCACAAGATGTTGAGGATAGGTCCCACGCCTTCCGGCCTCTGTGCCCAGGAGCCTTTTGACGTTTCTGAAGATGTCAGTCACACATTTTTGACACTGGGTAATAGTCCGTTGTGTACTGCCCACTGCATTTACATCCTTGGCATTTTCCTCCCAGAGTCCCTGCCTTACAGCATGGGAGGTCTGGGAGTGCAAGCCCCTACGGAGTAATGGAAAATGTTGTATATAGGACTCCATGAGGGCTGCATTTTGCTCAGGAGTTAAGCTGGTTGCCTTGGAAGCAGAATCCCTGGTCCGGCTCAAACTGGCTGAGGTGCCAGGTTGAGGGGCCAGGGGCCTAGATGTTACTTGGCCTGCTTCACAGAGCAACCTAGCTGTCCTGAGGGAGCTGCCTGTTGGTCTATGGACTGAGAACCCTAGGGTGCTGGTGGCAGGCCCGGCAGCAGAAGCAACGGTGGTGGCAGCGGTGGTGGCCATTCTCCTTGGCTCCATGTTACTAAAAGGAAAAAAATAAAAGAGTTATGGGACAACAAACCAAAAACATTTTTGGAAGGAATAAAGTAAATGGCGTATTCTTACTTTTCTTGTAGCAGCCTTCTGGTTTGTGTGTTCTTTTTTGTCTTTGTAAAGTTTTGTTTTGTATTCAGAATGGCTAAGAAGCTCTGTGCAAATTTATAGGGATACAGTACGTGTGCCGTTTATGCGCACTTAAATGTGCGCCGGGGCGAGAATTTTGCTTGTTGTTGTCATGGAGAAGGATTTAGAAGTAGACTTGCTCTTCACTACTGCTGTTGTGGCATTAAACACAACGCTGCTTGTCACTGCAGAGGAGGAGCAGCAACAACAACAACCACCGGAGCAAGCTTCTACTTCGCGACGGGTCCGGGGACGCCATCACTGCTGTTGTGGCATTAAACACAACGCTGCTTGTCACTGCAGAGGAGGAGCAGCAACAACAACAACCACAGGAGCAAGCTTCTACTTCGCGACGGGTCCGGAAGCCACACATTTTCTTGGAGCGTAGCCGCCTTGAGACTTTACGTGACCAGGATGTCAAATGGCGTTTCCGCCTGTCTCGCCAGGTCATCCATGACCTGTACAGCTTGCTGGAAGATAAAATTGCTCCAAAAAACAAGAGAAGCCATTCAGTTCCAGGAATGACCAGGCTCTTGGCCACTCTCTATATTTTAGGAAAGGGGTTCCTTTCAAACCTCCTCGGCCTTAATTTGTGGACTAAGCCAGCCCAAAACGAATCGCAATTTTTTCTAAAATGGCGGCTACACGTGTGAGGACATGGGGCAAGGAACTCTGGGAAGGCGGGATGACCCATAATGCCATGCATGCAGCCAATCAGCAGCCAGCCAGCCCTGTGATGTCACACCCCTTTAAATAGCCTCAGCCATCTTGGATTAAGACATTTTACAGCGTTCTGAGTGCAGGGAAAGACGTGTGCAGGCGCTAGTAGAAACCTCATTGTGCTAAAAAATTAAAAAAAACGATTTATAAGTGCAGGGAAAGGATAGGGAGGAATCATTTCACAGCATCTTAGTGCAGGGAGAGACGTCAGAAGGCGCTAGGGACAGTGCTAGAAAAGTGATTTACAAGTGCAGGGAAAGATTATTTGGGGATCCGAATAGCCATTATACAGCGCTGTCATTCCATCAACGCACGTGTATATTTGACGTGATATATATATATATATATATATATATAGTGACGTATTTCAGTACAAAAATACACATATATTCTCAGTACACTTCTGCAGTGAAAGCATTTAGTGACGTATTTGAGTACAAAAAGAAAAATATATACGCAGTTCCCTGTTGCAGTTATTGGTGCTAAAAGCGTTTATTGGCCTATTTCTGTACAAAAATAAAAATATATTCGTCACTTTTAGGTGTGTTTTAATTCTTGGGAGCCGGGTGAAGAAGGGGCTTCATCATCATCAGGAGAAGAGGGTGGCAGCTTGCCCGTGAGGCAGCGGCTGAGCCAGCAAGGTGGTAGCTGGCTGGTAGTCAGCAGGGTGGCAACAGTGGGAGGTCGAGAGCCAAACGTGCCCGGGTAGACCACCTGCTTTGCAGCGGCCTACCTGCCCGAGAAGTAGTGGTACAGGGGTTCACGGAGGCAGTGGAGGTAGCAGTCAGTCAGTGTGGAGTGTTGGGGGGAAAATCACAGCGGTGTGGCAGTTTTTTGTTAAGCCGCCGGAGGAGGTGGCGAAATGTAAAATTTGTGGGCAGAAGGTGAAGCGTGGCCAGGGTGCTGGCACCACGGCCCTGCTTCAACATATGCAGCGTCACCATAAAGTCACCTGGGAGAACCGTGGCTCAGATGTGGTGGTCCAGCCTGCCGCAGCAACCACTGCATCACCCAGTGGCACGCACCGGCTTTCAGGCAGTCAAGGCTCCACCACCTCAGCCGAAGAGAGCTGTATGTCATTTCCATCTTCTGCTGGTCCAGATGCTCCTGCTCCTTCTACTCCTCGTCAGTCATTCCGTCAGCAATCGATCACCGAAGCAATTGCCAAGAGACAACAGTATGCGTGCACTCATCCAACTGCGCAGAAGCTGAATGTGCTCCCATCCAAGTTGCTGGTGCTGCAGTCCCTCCCTTTCCAAGTGGTGGACTCTGCACCTTTCAGAGAACTGATGGCTTGTGCCGAGCCGAGGTGGAGAGT
>NW_027317982.1:0-7935 GCF_032062135.1 Pyxicephalus adspersus | reverse complement strand
TGAGAAAACAGCCTTTTTATACCCCGTGCTTACCTAAGTATTAGTCCTGATACGATCACCCAAAAGCCTTCCTGGATGCGTGACGTAGGCATCCCGGGAGGCTTTGCGCTTCATTCATTAGGTGCTGCATCCTTTTTTGTGTTGCACTTCAAAAAAACATTTTACCTTCCATAAAAGGGTTATCTTTTTTACTGTTACTTTTCTATCTGTGTTTAGGTACTCTTTAAAGCTACAACAGGTGACTTGAAACAGAAAGGCTATTAGGTCCCAGTAGCCAATCACAGTGCAGAATTAAGCCAGGGACAAATCTGCTCCTAAAATCCTGCTGTGCTCCTAAAAAAAAGCTGACTTATCACCCAATAAAAAGTATATTCTTCTTTAAAAAAAAAAAGTGGAAAGCCCCTCCCCTTCTGTCTTTACTGCCACAGCAGTATGGAAGGATGGGAGTGCAGAGGCAAGGCAGCCTGAAGCCTCCTGGGATACATAGGTCACAATTCCCAGAAGACTTCAGGTTGCCTTGGATTAGGCATGTGCAGAAGGGGCTTTTTTCCGTAATGGCGATCTCACGCATGCACTACCTCCTTGTCTGGAGGAAAGAGGATTCCAAGACGGGGCAGGACCAAATGGAGGTCAGCGCTGGAGGGAGAGAGGAAATAAAGTTAAGCGTGTTTTTATTTTTTTTTAAGGATAGTTCTGCTTTAAATGCTAATCAGGTGTTATTATTATTATTATTAAACAGGATTTATATAGCGCCAACATATTACACAGCGCTGTACATTAAATAGGGATTGCAAATGACAGACTAATACAGATTTTTTTTACCAAGTCAGAAATGTAAGTGTGTGTGCGTGTACAAGGAGTTTGGTGGTCTCTGCGGACAGGTAGGGGCGGATTTTGGAGATGTTGCGTAGGTGAAAGTGACAGGACCTGGAAATTTTCTGAATATGCGGGGTAAATGAGAGGGCGAGTCAAAGGTGACACCAAGACAACGTGCCTGAGGAAATTGGATTAGCTTCCACCTCCCTTATTAGGTATACAGTTGGGACCGGTATGATTTAATTCTCAGAGTCTGATGCTTTATTGCAGTTTTTGGTATCATCATGCTAAGATCTAATGAGCTCCTTTAATCCCTCTGAAAGAAAAATGCAGATGTCCAATAGACTGGAAAGGGATAGTTAGCTTACATTCTCGGAGATCCCTTCACCTTCCCACATCTCTATAAACTAAAGACAGTATGAACCCCACACTCATTGTAAAGCATAGCAGTGGAGATTTCATGGTTTGTGAGTCTTTCTTTGCTGCTTTAGGGTTCAGGAAGTTTGCTATAAGCAAATCAGCTATGAATTCTGTGTAAAGTCATTGTGTGCTTGATGGCAATGTGAGACCATGAGCTTGGTGAAGCTCTCCAAGACTGGAGAAGGCGAATTATCATGAGTGAACCTGGGTGGTCCAACAAACCTGAAATGGATTTCTTAAACTCATTTGCTGGCAAATGTTTTAAACCCTGGACCAGATTTTTAGTTTGCTGGAACGCCAAGGTTCTCCTATTTACTCCAGTTTTGAAGAGCTTTTATAAATAAGGCTCCATCTGTCTGAAGGTAAAGTGCAAATTGATCTTATCACAATAATAATCCAAACTACACTAACAAACTCACCAAGGAAAGGATCCAGAAGGGGGGCTAGGGAGGATGGATACTGCACTAATGTTCAGGTTCACAAGTAATGTACTAAGTTCACAAATTCTGCAAAGCGTTGAAGCATTTGAGTGAAGAAAAAGCAGATATGTTCTTATGCCATGTATTCTTTGTGCGTTCTTCATGCATGCATTGCTTTGGTTCTGGAACATGGGGTGCAGAAAGGGTTGAAAATAATTTAATCCTCTTCCTGCTGGTGATGTAATGTGTATAAAAGTTTTTAACTCTCTCAACTTTTCTCAAAAGAACTCCACCAGGGACAAGATTCTTTGAGTTATAGCAAGAGCTACAAGAGGTTGCACATTATTGATAGAAAAATGGAATTAAAAGGTTAACAACCAGTAATTTGGGTTGCTTCACACATCAGCAATAAGTGTAGCAATAAATGTTTACATGTTATTGGGATCTCTGTAATTTGTTTATTTCTGCATTAGCAAAGCCAAAGCTGTTCCTGGCAACTGCGGAAGGCTCTGGAGATTATGAATGTTCAAAACATTTGAGCTTGCATTGCCTAAGTACATCTTAGTCGTAATGAAAGTGAAATGGTGCAAGATCTGAAGGATATCAGCTCTGTTTCTACATTATTTTTATAATACAGGTATTGTCATTGCTTGTAGCTTCCTGCAAAACCCAGTATGTGTGTGTATATATATATATATATATATATATATATTACTTTTGACCGTTCTACTATTTGGTGTATTTTTGGTCTCATCATACCCCTGAAAAAACCCTCTGGAGAAACTCCTTTCTCCTTTACCATACGTCACCCCTATATGAGATCAATAGACTATGTCATCCTAGCAGAATATGTATAGTACTAGGTCCTGCATACCATGTTTAGAAGTGGGCCATGGACCACATGTTGAATAATTGTAATTATTTATTTTTTGTTGTTCGAGTGTATATTGCACACTATATATTTTTTGGCAACGAAAATGCTTCATTTTCTTATTTAATTCTTATTACATTTATATGACTCCAGGGGTTTTGCACCCAAATAGATTATTTAGGAAAAGGGAATCTTCTTCAACAATTCCTGATTATGTGGAATTTTATTTAAAGTGCACAAAGTATTTTTGCCATTATTTATACAATCGATTTGAAATGTTTCTGGTAGTGGTGTCAGTTGCAAAAAAATAAAAAATAAAAATAGCACTCACTCTGTGCTCAGAGTAGGATACAGAGATCTATATTAAAGCCAATGGAAGTGCAGCAATAGGACAATCATGGATGGACTGGGCTAGTACTTCTCCAATAGATCATGCATTTGTTTAATACATTTAGTAGAAGCCTCCAGTAACCCTCATATTAGTGCTTATACTGGAAGAGGAAGGGTTTGCACTCCACCTGTTTGCCGCCAGGATCAACCTTTTGCTTGTGTTTGGCCTTAGAGACTTCTTGACTCTTTTGATACCTCACCTGGCTAGTCGGTCTTTGGTATCTGACCCTGGCCATGTTTTCACAACTGTTACGGTCCTATGATTTGGACTCCCGCCATCCTGTTATCACTGTGGACTTGCCTGCCTAGCAGACTTCTGGTTATTTTATCAATTCTTTTCCTCCATAAGTGATTCCTTGTATACCCTTGTTATGGGAGTGCTGGGATGGTGCAACTAGCCTCCCGAGGCTGAGCAAGTACAGTGTTAGATTGGGGAATTGCATCTGTTTAGCGTCACATCTTTTTATAGGTAAGTTACCTTGCAATGATTCTTTCAAGTAGCCTAATGTTTGGTGGACAACTGTTTTGCTTTTATATTCCCCCTCCCATTCCATTGTGGACTTCTGAGTATTCACTAAAGATCGCTGTAGCAGGTATTGTTCCTGACTATGTGGCACCTAATTTCTCAAAAGACCCAATGAGCATCCAAGATACACCCCTGAACTTTAGAGAATGTCAATCCCTGTTTCATTGTATTCTCTGCAACATAAAATATCTACAGTGCCAGATTCATCTGGGTGATAATAATGTAGCTGCATTGCCAACACTTTCACCAACACCTTATGTGATGTGCACAATTGTTCAGGATGGGTTTGAGGAACATGAGAAAGAGATAGGAATGTTTACTCCCAATTCATCTGATATTATTGTGATTGAACGTGTTTGGGATGTGCTGAAAAAAACAAGTCTGATAAAGGCCGTACCCCGTACTAAAGCATTGGTTGCACCCCTGAGTTTAGAGAATTCAAATAACAGTTTTTGTGTCTTCTTCTGCAACATACAATATCCACAGAGCCAGTTTCATCTGGGTGAAATACTGTCTGAGGAACCAACACTCCTCCTACCTGTGCACACTGAATCTTGGTACTCATGGACTCTTCTACATCTGATATTGTATGTTTTTGTATTGCTGTGTTTGACAGCAAGTCCTATCCTAATGGCATTGTTCTTTATTAAAAAAATCAATGTGCTGTGCAACACTGCAAACAATGTTCAGGAATGGTTTGAGGAACACAAGAAAGAATTGAAGATGTTGGCATGGCTTCCAAATTCATGGGATATCCTGGGAAAACAAGTCTAATTCATGACAGCCTAATCTCACAACTCACGGTATTAAAAGGATCTACTGAAAGGGTGCCAGGCATATATGAATCATAGACACACCCCTGAGCATTGAAGGATATCAATAATCCATTCTATGGGCCTGATTATTAAAACTCTCCAAGGCTGGAGAGGTTACATTTTCATCTGTGAAGCTGGGTGATCCAGCAGACCTGGAATGGAACTGGTGCAGGATTGAAAACATGTGCTAACAAATTAAAAATGACTTTTAGGATATCCATTCCAGGTATGTTGATTCACCCAGCTTCACTGATGAAAGTGTTTCCTCTCCAGCCTTGGAGGGCTTTAATAAGTCAGGCCCTTTGTCCTTTGTGTGGCATACAGTATCCAAAGAGCCATTTTCTTCTGTGTGATAAAGACACTTCTCTTATAAGTGCTGGGATGAATGAATGTCATCCCAGCATGGCCCATCAAGATGGCCAAAGATTATTCGGAAAAGGAAGAAGATAAGGATGGCTGTGCTGGAATGTGAGCCACAAGTATTTAGTTCCTATTTTAATTCACCACTCTGTTTAATAGTGCAGCTCTTAGCTCTACTAACCCCCCAAAAATAATGATAACCTATTCTGTCTATGGTGGTTTTATAATTAGTGAAGGTATTATAGATTGACTCGGGATGAGCGAGAATGCCTCTGGCATTCTCACGAAAACTACCTCGAACTTCCGATGGTTCTGCAAAATATCGGCAAACCGATTTCACGAAACCATCGGAAGATCGAGGTAATTACAACAGGAGGATTCACAGGATTCCATGAGAATCCTCCTGCTTGCGATCCCCAAGGCACTAGAAGTTAATGACCCTCTAGTCCCCAGCACTAGAGGTTAAATGGGGACAAGTCTCCACATTCAAAACCTCTAGTGCTTCCTAAATTTCCTCAGCCAATCACAGAGCACTAGAGGTGTTGAATGTGGAGACTTGTCCCCATTTAACCTCTAGTGCTGGGGACTAGAGAGTCATCACTTTATACATAAGTTATCACTTTATACATACGTTATCACTTTATACATAAGTCATCACTTTATACAAAAAGTGCTAAGCATCAGGCTGTCATGGCTCCTAAATGATCCTCCATTTTTATCAAGGGCGTCCTATATTCAACCCTAGAGCACAAGTTCGCTGGCCTAGAGGAGAAAATCTGTCCCTGACCAGGGTTTGCATATTGGACAGCTGACGGTACAGTATTGCTTACGGCTGCCATGGGGAGATGCTAGTTGTTCATGAGTATGAGGAAGCAGTAACTGCAACACAACATTATTCCTCAGAAATACTTCCTCTACTCTACCGTGCTTAATTGGAATTTAAGGGTAATTTTTACTGTTTTTGCACTTGTGATATTGTGTCACGCATAGAATATATAACACATTAAAAATGCTATTTTATTAGTTTATTCCTCTTCTTCTCTTCTAGGAAATTGAATATTGTGCAGCGGCACGCTTCATATTAAGTGTATTTCTGATAGGACAAGAAAAGACATCCAATTTGTTTTCTAAAAAAAAAACATGTCCCGCTTACAAAGCAGAACGTTTGGTTACAATGAAAAATGCCTCTTAAAAAATACTTTCATTTGGAAAAAGAAACACCATTTGGGCTCGTAACTTCCCCTATACCCCCCTACAAGTCTCATATTTATCTTCTCTCTCTTCTGCTCCATCTTTGTTCTGTGACCTGCTTGGTGCTCACAGCCTGGTCTTCAAAATCTTTGCCATGGCTCATTCTCCCTACACATGGGAGCAGCAATCTCCATTTTTACCTATGGAGAGTCTGTACTATGTTGGGATAAGGTAATCTAAACTCTCTAATGGACCAAATAGAGAATGCAGAAGTGAGACCTGGCAGTGAAGAAAAGTTTATTACATATTGTGTGTTTTTATTTTTTCATTAACACAGTTTGATTCTGAAACTGAACTATTTCTTAACTTTGTCATTGGTTATCACAATTGCTGTGTGCCAATATTTCAAAATAATAAAAAATATTATTTAATATATAACAGAACAAATCTGTTAAATCGCAACCTATATTTCACATATATTGAGAAATTAAGAGCAGCACAACCCAGTAAAATATAGGGACAGTGGTAACATACATGGGGGTGGTGGAGAATGGGGGGAATTGGCTTCTTAGTTTGCTCCAGAACAGCCAAGGTAAAATGGGGATTCAAAAGCTGCAAAAGTACAAATTGACCCGACATGTTCTAATCATGGTGCTGCCTGAATCCTACAATTATAGAATGTTGAATAAGTCATAGAATGGATGACCCAGTAGGGGTCAACTTCATATTCCTTTTTCTCCTCTTCCTCTCAGACATAAAGTATTTAATTTATGTTGTGCCATAGACCAGTGCCTTCTACTTCTTCCATGCCAAGTTCTACACATTCTTAGAAGAAATCTACAGACTGAAGAATTAGAGAGAGGATGAAATCATTTTATTCACTAAAGCCCAACCATGAATGTGTCCAGAGGAGGAAATAGTAAACGGTAGGGACAATGGTAATAGGTATGAGGGTGGTAGAGAATGGACGGAATTAGCTTCTCAGTTAGCTCCAGCAAGATATAATATGCTTTAAATAGTGCAAAAGTACAGATTGGCCTGATATTATCTGAACATACTTTTGCACTAAAACTATAGAATGTTGAATATGTCCTTGTCAGATTGTGTCAGTATGGTGGTCCTCCTCAGAACATCTCTGAAAATGAGTCCAGAGTCTAGAGAAAGAGAGATGCAACTTTACTGGGGGGGGTTGAATCTGCTTAGGAGAAGGTGGTAGATGATAACATGCATGACCCAACACAAGTTGAAGGCATGGAGCTGCACCATCAAGGACAGGGTATGAAGGAAGAGGAATTTGTGCAAAGCCTCCTAAACCCCCTGCTATGAGCCCTAACCAACGTCTTTAGAAGACATTTCAAACGCTTTCTGCCTCTGCTCTGAGGCTTTCCATTTTATTTTTTTTTTTTTTGGCAGGAGAACCCTTTCAAAGGCATTTTGACCTTTTGCGCAATCGTTCTACTAAATATGTCTTTGTGTGCTAATTGGAATGGAATAACCATGTACGGTATGCACAAGGATTGATGTTCTACATCCTTTGATTTCCAAGAATGCTAATTGTGCTTAGCATGGAACATTCAGTTGTGTTTTGACTCCGTTTTACTGTAAATTTGTAAGGAACTGATGTTTCAGAGATAAGTGACTTTCAATACTCAATTCATTGAATAACAAGTACTTTTTCAATCTTTTTTTAGAATTTTCTATTTTTTACCATCTATGTTCTTCTTCTAAAACAAAGCAGCATTTTATATTACACTGACACTTGGACATGGACAAAGCTTGCATTTATAACAAACATTGCTAAGGCATGATTTATGGCTGCCATCATACCATAGTTTGAGTATTGTGAAATCCTTGGAAATTTATTTTAAAACTGCTACTACTAAGAAATGGGAAAGAAATGCAGACTACTTATCAAGGAGAAAAACAGAGACTTGGACTGGAACAGTGAAGGGGTCATGCAGAGTCCAGCATTTGATCGGGTAACAACATTTTGCAAATGTTTCCTCATTAATTTATTTGTGTCTAATACAAGTTTTTTTTTTTGCATTTGCCCTTTTTTCAAATAAATTTCCCCAGGAAAGATATATAATAATATGGAGGGTTTAGGAATGAAGACTTTGCCATGGC
>NW_027317981.1:0-7996 GCF_032062135.1 Pyxicephalus adspersus | reverse complement strand
TTCATGAAAAACAGTGTAACCCTTTTGGTACAGAAATCTAGACATCAGTGTAACGCCCAGGAGGTTAACACAACTTCAAACATTTATTAATACCTAACATCATAACATTTTGTAACAAAACAGGTATTATCTCATATGGAAAGTGTAAGGGAGCCTTTGGTGTCTGCTGGCTTAATGTGGTTTGGCTAAAACCTTGAACTTCATGTGACCGTTTCTGTAACACCCAGGTATTGAGCCCTGACACCAAAAAGAGGGGGCTTGATGGACCCCACTCACGTTTTTATAACCATATCCCTGATTCCAGCAACCCACAAAGACTCCCCCTCCCAAACTGTCTAGCTTCTGCGAGTAAAATGACAGAAACAAAAACAGCAAAATTGGAGAACATTAATAAAAAGGGAAGGGTGGGTTGACCAACATGTAGCTCCTCCATTAATTTCATACCTCCATGTTTTCCAGTAACAACCTGCTGGGGACCAGATATCCATTGCACCCAAACGTGTCAGGTACAAGTGGTCTTTGTAGCTTTTAAGAAGGCAAATATTTAAAAGATAAGCATTATTGAGGGACAGCTGGTGACATGACTATGAACTTTGTAAAGCACTGCATAATATGTTGGCACTATATAAATATAGTGTATTATATTTATTATTATTATTATTATTATTATTATTATTAATAATAATAATAACAATAATAAATAAACCCCTTCATTTAAAAGGTGTTTTTTTATTCATATTTTTTTACTGTAGTAAAGGAGTAATTTCAAGCAGGTCCACAAAGCTCAGGCAAGTATGTGACCCCAAAGTTACTACAAACTCAGAAGACTGTATTATACGATTTCAGGTCAAAGCTTCTACATAACAGGAGTATACTATAATATATACTATATACTACTATAATGTCACTTCCAGTATAGAATGCATTAAACTCATTCCTTTTACTATAAAATTTACATATTTGAATATATAATATGACATCTTTAAATGTGTATTTTTTTATGCCCTATATTTAAGGTGTAAAAGTGTGATGTATGAGCCTGGCCCCTACCTTGTAAAAACGTACTACTTTATTGGAAATAGATTCTGAAGTGACTCTAATTTTCACTCTGTCATGACTCTTGAAAAGTAGATTATGCTGTGCCCACCCACTCTACTTCATTTTAATTTCCCATGAAGCATGAAGAAGGAAACTCTACCCTGTAATCTACAATTTTATCTATATTTAGAAAGCTTGTGCAAAGAAAAATAGCAATAGGTGCAACAGGAGTCATTGTTTCATTAGTTATGTGCATGCTACAGTGTGTACTATATATTAAAAATTCTAATTTAAAAGAAGGAAGATAATTCAGCCCCTCCTAACACATGTAAATTAGAGGCTTTTATTTATGACCCACAGTACTTTTCACATTTTCTTATAAGTTTGCTTTGATATATTTATGTATATAATGCCTACTCTATAATAATGTGCTATTAGTTGTCATATTTATGAAACGGCATATATTACAGTTCATGAATTTCACTTGTGCAGTAAAGGTATAAACAAATTCTCTAAATGCTAAACAATCATTATTAGGAAAATTGGGATGGAAGGAAGCCTAGGTCCAGAAGCAACTAACTTTTGTGGGGCATTTAACACTTGGTCAATTTTTTGCATATATAAATCAAAGCACTAGGGGGGTTTCTATTTAATTTTTTTTGCCTGCAAAATTAACTAAAAATAACATATTAAAATGAAATGAACCAAGTTAGAAAATAAGGCTCACAGGTAGCTTGCTGGCTATATTTATATATATATATCCTACAATAGTGGTCCCCAACCTTTTGGATCTCGCGGACCACGAAATGCACAAACTCTGGACCGCACATGTGGATGGAGCCATGTATCACTCAAAGGGGAAGAAACTTCCCCCAGTGTGATGTCATAATGCCAGAACCCATCCACTCTCCCACCTTAGGTCTGAGCCTGCAATGAGAGAGTGGGCAGGTTGTGTCCAGAGATGCACCCCCCCAAGCAGGAACCTTTTTCTCACCCTGCTGGGACCAGTGGGCTGCGGAGCAGGGGTGGGGGACCCCTGTCCTACAATGTCAGCAAGCAGTTAAGGAAGGAAAGTCTATTGGAGCTATCTTCCTGCATTGGTACACAAAGAACAATACAGTGAGAATAGCCTACCCTACATGCAGGCTATAATGGGGTGCATTGTCTCCATGCAGACTGTTCACCCCAACTATGCCGAACGTGTCCCGCAAACTGGTGACTCACGTTCTAGTTGCAGCACGAACACTGATCCCCACCAGATGGAAGATGACTATACCTTCTTCCATGGGCGATCTTCATGCACGGATACAAGAGATTCGTCTAATGGAATACCTCACGGCACTCCTTAGAAATACAGTGGATAAGTTTCAGGTGGTTTGGGAGGCCTGGGACCGTTATTATGCTAACTTATCAGACTAATCCTCCAGTCCCTCTACTGGCTGTCACAACAGTTTTAATTGTTCCACCTCCTTTCTATTTTGTTTTGTTTACAAATGTTTATAAATGTGTATGTTATATATTATGTCTACGAATGTCAATTGGATGTTTGTAATTCCGCTGTGTTCTGTTCTGGTCTATGATTGTTAATTTCCCTTTGTGTAACCCCTTCTTCCCTTCTGTACTTTATCATAAAACTTTTTAATAAAAATACAATTTCAAAAAAAAAAAAAAAATAGACCCTGGTTTATTCTTTATTCATCAAGAGATACTATATGAAAATGTCTGCATATAGACAAATCCTACCTTTAAAGTAAACATAAACTCTAATCTAACTACAGTATGTGAAACAAGTAGGCCATGCTCCATCCAATCATGTGACGGGCCCAAAAACTCTAGAAAAAAACAATCACACACTGGTGGGGGCTTCAGAGTTTAGAGCTGGGCTTCACGTGTTTAATGGACAAGTTTTGTCACGTCTACCAAAACAATTGTAACACTCATACTAGAATGGTGATCTCATTGGTTGAATATTTCTATATTAGTCATTAGCAAATCCTAATATTTTCTTCTCCTCCATGTATAAATAAATATATTTCTTTTAAAAAGATAGAAAGTAAATGATTCAGTTTACTAATTTTTTTTTATTTTTACCCATGTGTTTGCAAGACGCATTACCCCTGTCTTTCTTACACTGGAAACGGGTGTCAGGCATAACTGGGAATAAAAGGAAATTTCAACAGGGGCACTAACATTGAAAATTAAACCTGATTTTGAAATACATATATGAATATAATTTAGGCACCAAACAGTAAATGCATTTGTGCTAACAAAAAAAATAATAAATAGAACAGATATACTGTTATATACATTAATAATATTACCTTGTATTTATATAGTGCCAACATGTTATGCAGCACTTTACATGATCCATAGTCATGTCACTAACTGTAACTCTTAGGGGATCGCAATCTAATGTCCTTGGCCTAGTCATATATCATTAACACAATTTAAGGCCAATTTTGGGGGGGAAGCCAATAGACCTGACTGCATTTTTTTGGGTAGTGGGAGAAAACCATAGTACCTGGAGAAAACAAACGCAAACACGGGGGGAAAATACAAACTCCTTGAAATAGCGCCCTGGCCGAGATTTGAACCACATGCTATGATCACTAATAATTTGAGGTGAGTGGATCCATGGGATCCAGATGTAATATTTATTTTTCTGTAATGGGGAGGTAATACCTAAGGTGATAGTTTGAATAAAAATCATGACAGTTGGGTGTTTATTGAAGGGTAAAGAGTTATCAATACATTTACTATATAAATAGATATGTGTTGTTTTGGAATTCACATATTGGGCCTGATTAATTAAAGCTCTCCAAGGCTGGAGAAGATACGCTTTCATCAGTGAATCTGGGTGATCCAGCAAACCTGATTTTATTAAATCATGTCTATTATATGCAATTATTTATATATTTGTAATCTATTATTCGCACTTGATAATTTATCACAGAGGATACATACTTTATAGGGATAGTGCTGCAGAAAATTGATATATTGAATTATATTTCTACTACTTATTTTTCTGACTGTAATATACATAGCATTGTCTAGATGTATTAAAAATGTTTTGCTTTTTGCCTAAATACCTAAGAGGAGATTAATAAAGCATTTAATTATTTATTACATATTTTTATTTAATGTTTCTTGAGAAAAACTTTTATGGTGAAAATATTGTGTTATATTAAATTTTATAATAAATGTATTGGTTTATGAATACTTAGGGGGTCTAAAGTTTTTTTTGTGAAGTTTGGTTGCAAAAGTGTGAAGTTTGAATGCAAAAGAAAATAAAATAAGGAACCCTGTAATATGCTAATGCATTTTCCGCATTGATTGAAGAAAGGCAACATACACACCATTTAGCCACAGATTTACTGGCTAGGAAGCTGACCCTCTACTGTATTGGCCAGTTTAAACAAAAGACAAAAAAATGAAAACAATAAGGTTTTATTTATTGTTTTTATCAAGTGGCTATAAAGTAGTAGCATAGCATGCATAAAAATCAGGAACTTTACCAGTTTAAAAATATGAACCACATTCTATGGTAGTTTTAAAACAAAAACAAAGCTTAACTACATGAACAAACAAAACAAACAAAAGCTTTGAAAACTTGGAATATAGTTGTATATAGTTGTATAGTTGTAGAGTAGAATAGCTGTTAAATGCAATCCAAAACTAACTCAATGTAGTGTTGTTCTAAGAAACAGAATTGCCGGATCCTCTTTCATAGAAGCTCCTAAATCTGACTTTTATTTTATTATTATTATGACTTTTACTGAATTTAGTATTTTTAGAGCTGAAAATAGTCTTTCAACACTAACTTGGGTGGGTGACATTGCTGTTACGGTTCTAGCCACATCACTAATAAACAAGGATGGCTTCTTGTAATGCGCCTGGGCACACAAACCACAGTCGACTCCAGGAAATCTTTTATCAAGCTCTATTGCGTAGTCATAAAACAAGCCAAAGGTCACTAACAAAAGGTCAGTCCAATAAGCATGGTACAGATGGATAAGGCAAAAGCAGGTCAGGAACAACCAAAGGTCAGGACGGGCAGCAGGCAAGGGTAGTCATAAACAATCCAAAGTCAGGGCAGACAGAGTTCAGGCAGAATCAGATATCAGACCGGGTCACTATTGGTAATGACACAACAGAAGTTAATATGAACCAACAAACATAGAATGCTCCCAAGCACACTGTACACACAGAGGCTTATAGCAGGCAATGGTGTTCAGGACAGGTTCTAAGCCACATTTTCCAATGCCTAAAAACCTTGCCAAACATAGGGAACTGATAATGATCAAAAATTAGTCAGAGATCTCTGGTGCACCCAGTCTTGGTATCTGTGTGGGCAGGATTATGTGTGTACAATATTGCAATAATATCACATTTTTAAAAACTTTTTAAACATTAACTTTTTTTCTTGTTATAACACAGAAGCTAAAATAAAAGATGAAAAGATCAGCTTTCACAGTTGCCTATAATACACAGTGGAATCTTTCAATATCCAAGACATGGGTGGCCCATTGTAATACAGTTTTGCTCAATTCTCAAGTTGCTTTGTGTCATATTGGCAGCACAAGTCTTACTAGAGGTTCATTTACTGTCATACTACAGCAAAGGAAAAAGAAATTACATGCAGTTTAGACCTTAGTAATTTCTGCTGCTGGAGGCTTCTCTCTGACAGTCTATATGGCCTAGAATTATTTTTCTTCCTCAGAAGTGCCAGCTGCCTGTTCTTTAGAAGTGGATGACTTTTCTATCACACTGGTGGCAGTCTCTAAAGTATTGTCTCTATTTTAATGTTAAAATGAAAGCAATGTGAAGCTCGGCAGTTGCATTTGGCAAATTGGGTACCATAAGAGGCAAGCTATTTTAATAACAGGCTAGTTCAGGCTCCGAAAGTTTCTTTGTAATATTATAGTCCTGTTGGGAGGGAATAACAGAATACAGTGGTAACTAAGCAAGGCAATAGTGAAAGCAACAGTACTGCTTTCATGGTAAATTAAATCATCACAGTAGGAAGGCCTGGCATATATAATTTACACATGATGTTAGAAGAATCAAAACTAGTTAGACATTTTTAGAAGCAGAAAAAAATACACAAAAAAAAGATTGAATATATCTGCTTGCACACAATAGCCATTTGTAGTGGTTCTTACAAGCACAGGACAGTAAATTCACTTTTACATCACAAGGTTTTGAGAGATTTATTAAGTTAAAGGACATTACTTATCAGGTTTTATTAAAATGTTATATAATTATATACCACTTAATTCTCTCAATTATAGCTGCAACGCTACCCATCTTCACAGTAGAGAGGTTTAAAGTGGTTTCTCTCTCCTCTCGAAAATGACACATTTATATAACAAATGGCTCAGTGACTGGAAAAAGAAAACACAACTGGGTCCTAGAGCTCTGGTGCCCAAACTACAGTCTGCAGGGTCTTTGTAGACAGTGGTCTTTCCCAATTGCCTTCCTAAGTACCTACCAGGACCGCCATTAGAAATTTCTGCCACTATGCTAGGGAAACTTCATGGGCCCCCTTCCCTATGTCAAAAAGTTCCATCATTGCATGCTCATTTCATTGGGTTCTGGTACAGAAGTACCCCTTGTTCTCCTCTGATAGCAGGCCTGGTATATAAGCCAGTATAATAAAAATATTCTCTTGGACTGGATTTTACTATTTTCATGCTTTCATGTAATACATGCATGGAATCTTTCTTTTTCTGTTGTCTGTTGCTTTAGTCTTTCTATGTTTTTACAATTGATTTTGCTGATCAAGGGTAACACAAATTATTTTAGGAAGCATCAGATTGTAAAGGGGCTGTCATAGCAGTGATGTCTTGCAGCCTTATGAAGCATGCCCCCAGTCTTTAACAAATTTAATAACCAGGTCACACATGAGTTCTGACCATCCCCTGTAGCTTATCTGCAGTCTTGGGTCATCACACATAGCTATAGTCTCTGACCATCTCTTGTGTCTGCAGTCTATAACTGCTTTGTGTAGCATTACATTCACCAAATTGTATGCGTGAGTTATTGTTGATGTTAGTGGCCATACTTGAGACCCCTTTAAAAAGAATGTTGACCTCATGTGTCAAAGAGTGACAGGGCATGGGGTGAGCAATCCACTTCATTTAATGAATTTTTATCAATGACTTGTTCAAAGTAGAAATAAACTAGAAAAAAATGCATCAGTGTATCAGGTTTTGTCCCAATAGACAAACGCAGGGTTTTCTGGTTTACAGAATCACCCAGCTTCACCCATGATAGTCTCGCATCTCCACTCCTGGAGAGCTTTAATAAATCAAGCCTAAAGTATCTACTGCCAAAAAATGTTTCATTCTTCTCTTAACATTTTTTGTACACTTGATACTGTGCAAATATACAGTATGTTCTGCCATTTTTCCAAAAGCCTACCCAGCACTCACAATTCAGTTATGTGTTAAATCATTTTGAAAATCCCCTAGACAGCTCATTAACACCTCCAATATATGGTACTTTATATTCAGAGGTGTATGTAACCATTAAAATAACATTTGACATGTATACAACTATGCAAAATCATGCTCATACGAAGCAACGCAATAAAAGAGCTAAACTGCCAAATCGCTCCTGTTCTAAGACAGTAAACTGGTAAATATAATGAAAGGAACAGTAAAGAAATGGCTTTCTTTCTACCATACATTAGTATATATATACAGATCCTTGTAACAAGCATGCAGGCATGTAAAATCAGAATACTTGATCTTTCCAAAACAATACATTCCTCTCCCTCTGTTGTTATTCCCAACAAAGAGAGGCCCGCAGTAGGGAATATGCAAGGGGCTACATGACAGGGTGCTAGTGCTGCTCGGAGGAAAGGGGGGGGGAGCAGGAGAAAGATTAGATTTCAGTAGAAGGGAGGGTCGGAGAAGAACCAGGGGTCAAAAGTTTAAGGGGAGGAGTGTAGCAG
>NW_027317980.1:6515-7998 GCF_032062135.1 Pyxicephalus adspersus | reverse complement strand
GGAGCTGGACTGGATAACAATGGCTGCTTCCAGTGTAGGAACCACAGTTACTAGAAGCCAGCAGACAACAACCAGGGGATTGTAATAGTCTACAATGTTGTAGATAATCATTTCAGATATATAGAAGGTTACAGACAGTAGAAGTAAGAGCACCATTGTTCTGATGGCATTGACATGGGCATGGACCTGTGGGGGAGAGAATCCAGAACCTTGTTTCTTAATATTACAGATGTGTTTCAACAAAGCCACCACTGTGGTCATCAAGGAAACAAAACTGATAACACACGGGAGGCAGAAGCTCAGGAACATGGATGTTATTGTGTATGCAGAACTGAGTGGCACAGGTGGCACATAAATGATAGCAGGCACTGTACTATTCTCTGCGTAGTGCACCTCAGTCATATTAACAGTCCAGATGGTTGGGATACTGAGTGCAATGGAGCCAACTCCAGATAGTATGAGTACATATGGAAGCCAAGATAAGAGGGTCTTCCTAACCCAAATAAACACTCGGCAGGTAAAAGTTACAATGCCAACACAATAATAGGCACACAGCCAGGATATGAGCCAATTACTGATATACATTTGGAAGGGTAACAAAATAATCACAATGTAATTTAACTCCCCAAAGCGTAAATCAGGAAACAGCAAAGCCATGAACTGTATTAACAGCAAAAGACGCATGGTGATGTTGATGACCGCCATGATGAGTTGGATGACAACTGAAGGGTTCTGCTTTGTCCCATTTCTTAAACTCTTCCCATTCACAACCACAATGTAGAAATTTAAAAAGAGAGCCAACAAACACTCCAGGTAATAGACAACGATCAGCACAATCCATGGGGAGGCGAACATCTTCAGGGCTCAGTGTACTGATCTCAGTTCTCCACAGCATCAACTCTGTGTTCAAGACGTTCCATTTATAAATAAAGATCATGCAAATTGTTCATGATGACACACACCTGTCTGCAAGGTATATGCAAACAAACTGAGACTGGATCATTAAGACTTACAAACGCACCTCAGTAGGAAACCCTTACTGGAGTCTGTTCATAAACCATTCTTCTATATTCCAACTTCTTTCTTATTGTATTGTGGAAAGGTAACAATGTCTGAAATTGGTGTTTTTTTTCTACAGCGGAAATTCTTGATGTGAGCAATTGATGGAGCTGATTCATCACGCAAATGCGCATAAGCTCGCCACTTGCATATACGATCCACTGGCCACGGCGTATTACCTCAAACTGGGGCCGAGTACTAGCGCGCTCGCCTGCCGGCTTGCAGCATTGGTAAATGAGCAACAGAATGGAGAATTCTCCAATTAAGCCAATTAATTTTTTGCTGCAAGATTCAGGAGGATCTGTTAAGCTTTGTGAATGTTGAGGTCATAGCAATCAATTAGTGCACACCTGGTCAATGTTCTGTGCATCTATCATCCAATATAGGTCAATTTGATTCTTCAGTGCTTGATCTTTTTTTTTTT
>NW_027317980.1:0-4703 GCF_032062135.1 Pyxicephalus adspersus | reverse complement strand
CATTGATTGCCAAGCTGACAAGCAGGGTCAGGCACTCTTAGAATCGAACAGCTGTTCTGTTGTTGCTTAACTTAATTTTGCTCATTAAATACTGTACTGTATGCATTACTTAGGTGTTTGCATGATTCAAATAGTATTAGTATATAAAACTTCCAGGGACAAGTATACATTGTGCAAAACATATTTGCTTGCTTTTCCAGCCTTTCAGGGTGTTTATGCAGGTTTGAATGGCATTTTAGACCTTGGCCCACTATATATTGACTTACTCACCTCAGTTTTTAGTGGAAGCACATAAAGGTGGATTCCTCCTTTAACCAGAGGCAAAATCATCCATGAATGTTGCTTGGAGCCAATGCCATGACATCAGAAATCATAGGAAGAAATAGGCAATCTTTTCAATTTGAAGCATGTTAAGCATTATGCAAAATATGAAAAAACCCTCTTTGCCTATTTCTTCCTATAATTTCCCCTTTCTTTGTATATGTACACACATATAAATGCATACACACATATATACATATATATATATATGCATGTATGTATGTACATGAGTGCACATAAAGCCAACCAATATACACATAAAAAAAAAATGTACCCGAATGAGGATCCTTCTCTGCAGCTCAATCAAAGAACACAGTTCATGTGCACACAGCGGGTCCGCCTTGGCACACAACAATGGGCATCAAACAAGTGAGTTTTATTAAGACAGTTGTGCTGCTTTTAGTATTTCAACAATTCATAGAAAGCAACTGCATAAAAAATCACATTGACTTGTTAAATTGTAGGTCTGTTGGATCAACCAAGGTTAAAAGATCCTGGGAGATTGTAAAGGAGATCACATAAAAACAAAAAACAAAAATACTACATTTTTAAAACAACATTAAAATATAGAGACCACACAGACACCACTAAAATGACATGTCAAAAGAAAAAAAACACCAAACAAATGTAAACCCACACTTCCATATGAAGCCAAAATAGTTTAAAAATGGCCTAAGACATATTGCAAAAATATTTACCAAACCAATATGATATTTGGACCTATCAAGGGTGGAAAACTGGATTAGAAAATATTCATGCAGATGGTAATAAAGACATAATATTGCAATGAAACAACATGGCTAAACACAATAACATTAACATTGACTTCCTAATTGCAAAATGGCCATTGAAACATTCAAAGTTTGAAAAACAAAAGCAGCTTTTTTGAATGCAATATTTGTCGGGCCATTTTTGAACTCTTTTGGCTTCATATGGAAATGTGGGTTTACATGTGTTTGGTGTAAATTGAAACAAAGTAGAGGAGGAGGCTTTAATGGTAAAGTAATTTATTAAATGTGTGTGTTTAGTATAACTTTTTAAACTTTTTTAGTCCCACATCTGTGCTCATAATATGAATGCAGCTGTGGGAATCATCCTGTCCATGTAGGTTAACCTGTAAAAAAATAAAAGTTTTAAAGTTACACTAAACCCACACATTTAATAAATTACTTTAATGTTAAAGACTCCTCTTATTTTTTACACATATTTTTTCCCCTTTCCAGGAATGAGTAAGAGGTTTTATGTACCCCTGTACTCATTCCCCAGGGTGGGGTGGCGGGAATCTGGGAGTCTCCTTTTAAAGGGGGTTCCAGATTCCAAAGTCCTGCTAAAAACACTTACAAAAACCCCAATTGTTTTCAATAGAAGCTTTCTTTTAAAGCTTACAATCACTTGCAAAAATGCCTAAAAACGCATATAAACGTGGCAGAAAAGTTAACATGCATTTTTAAAAAAATCCGTGTACCTCAAGCCTAAATATAAAAAGCCAAATAAATGTAAAAATGTATATATCTTTTTATATTTTTATACTTTGTTTATATGTATTTATATATTTATCATATATATCTATACATGTTTTTATATCTATATTTATCCATTTCAGTTGATAAATGTTGGGGGAATGTGCCAGCATATTCTTGGCCACTGAAAATCTATTAAAAAATAGGTTTCAGGGGTCTGATGCCGGATCTCAAATATTCGCACGCAAGAGAACTTCCGATTTTGCTTGATGAATCTGGCTCTCCATTTCTGCTCACCGGGCTACTCCAACCATATCCACCCTTTCCACCTGTAAATCATTATCAGTGTTGGTGTTCGAATTCAGGTTGTCCTTATATTCGACCGGAATATGGCTGTTTGAATTCGGATACACCCGACCCGAAAAACACGGGATTCGACAGTAAAAAATGTGTTTAAAAAAAAAAAAATAATAATTTTAAAGGACTTTATTGAATGTTTGTGTTTTTTTAACTAATTTTTTTTTGACAGGTTTTCACACAATCACATTATGATTCCCCCGGCTGTGCGACCCCCAATTCATCACCTTTAGTGCCAGAGATCATAGTGGAACTGCAGAGGTAATCTGCAGTTCAGTTCCATTGTAACGTCACGTGGGAAACTGAACTGCAGACCTCTGCAGTTCCACTACAATGTCCGATCATGGTTGGTGAATAGAGTCTAAAAACAGCAGACAACCCTAGGTAATGCACGTTTGTGATGCAGGGACTCTGAAATCTGAAAAATGAATGGGGCCGGTCAGGCACAGTCAGGAGCAAGGGACAAGATTATGTACCATGTCTTCTAGCCAGGAAATGAGGTGGGCTCTATCTGATTTGCTGCAGATTCAAATGTACATTGTGTGAAGCTTACAGTGCCCCATTTTGCCCAGTATTTGGCTCATTGAAGTAGAGGAATTTTTCTGTTCACTTCCACTTGAGGCTTGTGCATCATTATAGCTGGATTTAGAACGTATGATGTCTAAAATAATGAACTGGTTAAAATGAGATATCACATTAAAAAAAAAGAAAAACACGTCATGCAAATTAGTACTTCACCCAAGTATCATGTAAAGCACCACATCGTGTGTCCATATTGTGTAATACCGGATAATGAAGTATCCCTGAATATGAGCATTAGTCAGATTCCAGCGGTCATTTCCAACTGACATAGCCAGGATCTCGGGCAGTACACGACATGCCACCTCTTTGGTTGATATGGGCAGGAATTTGCCTCTTGGAATGTGTGGTCGCAGTTTAAATAAATTCCCATATTGTCTTTACTCAAGTCAAAAGCCTGAAAGAAGGTGCCAGGATGAATCCAGTTAGCCAAATCCATATTTTCATTGGAATAAATAAAATAGGGCTGCATTGTGGATTGTGGCCTTTTGGACAGATGATGTAGGAAATTTACCCCTTTATTTTATTGCAATTATTCTTCTTGCATTTCATATGTACTTCAGCTACTCACTGACAGCCTGTCTCTGTGTCAGTCCACTTTCATCACCAATTTTAGCCACCAAATGTTTGTTAGGATTAGGAGAAATCCATTGGCTGTCTGCCTCGGGTGCTGATACTGGCAGGAGTTGGGTCACTGGGCATAGCTCTGGTGCACATACGGAGATATGAAATGAGCTCTTTCACACAATATTCTCTTAATGGAACACTGAATGTTACCATTACAGATGTTTACTTTGTTTTTACAGGATTGGTGTCTTCAGCCTTGGCTCCTGCCTTCCATTTACTGGAAGAGTTGTCTCCCTTTTGGTCTCCCTCAAATCTCTTCTGAAGCATGTGAACAACATGAGCATGAATGGTTTCAATGTTCAGGTCCATATAACAATCATAAAAACAATGCTCATGTTTCTGATTCCTCCTTCTTAATATACACAATTATTCTTGCAAAAGTTTTAAAGGCTAAAAATCCTTTTAATTTTATTTTCAAGTTACTAATGCTGAACCCAGAGGATACATCTCCTGCTAACAATTGGTAAGCCCATAAGGCATTAATAAGGGGGGAGTTTAGATTAAGATTACCATAGTCTACAAATCCAACATAAAACTAATCCCAATTTTGACCTTCATCCAGAAATAGAATCCTTACGCACTGAAATCCTTACGCACTGAAAAATCCCTGAGATGGGCCACCCACTCATTTTATACCTGGGGAGACAACCCGGCAGACTGTTGGTTCATAAACTAAACCGCAAACCCAAATTTCACGTACTTCCAAAGATTAAACTTAAAGATGGTAGACTTTCTCAGAATCCAGAGAAAATATTATCGGCCTTTAAAGTTTTTTTGATAGTTCTCTATATGGTGAAAATAGAACTTCTCCACAAGCAGCCTTAGAAGAATTTTTTAATGGGATCCACTTGCCTAATCTTAAACCTAATCATAAAAATATCCTTGAGAAGCCCTTTTCTGCCGAAGCCCTCCAAGTTCTAAAATTATTTAAAAAGGGGAGTCCTCCTGGTCCCTATGGATTCTCCTATGCGTAGTAAATGCTTCAATACAAATGGAAGACTAAACCAATGGAGGATTCCCATCATTTTATTGTCACATTCAAACTGAATTTCACTTGGACAAATAACTAAGGAAGAACTATAATGCTAGATGCCAAACCATCCTTCACCAAACTAAAGATAAGGAAGAAAATGTATGGTATAATGTTGGATACAGATATTTAATTCTTGTTTTTTTATATATCACAACCTATGGCGGCATGATCACTAGGGACGGCATTTCAACTTCTCTTCATGGAACTGAAATCCGCTGCTGCCGGCCAACAAGTACAGTAACGGGAATCACAGAATGAAAGTGATTATAATGAGGTCACGGGGTGATAATTGTAATAAAAGTATTTCTACATTCCATTTTCCTTCT
>NW_027317979.1:0-7998 GCF_032062135.1 Pyxicephalus adspersus | reverse complement strand
ACTATGAACTTTATGGAAAATACGAGAACAGTATTTTTAAAATTCTAACAGGAAGTTCCTAAATCAGAATCTTTTTTGGATCACCAGATATTTTTTAGGAACGCTTCAAATTTGAAAATATTAAAAAAAACTTTAACATATTAAAGTTTATATGAGATTTTGGGGTTACATACACTTTGATAGCTATAGTTTGTAACAAGAAGTTTCCCTGTGTTATTTGTTGTCCCTTCTTCATTAATCCCTTTATTCATCATCAGATTAACACACTAAGAGATACTTGCTTACTTATGGGCATTGGGCTAATATACCTGGGTAACAATTTTTGCTACATGTTCATTGCTTAATTATGTATAACTGTAACATCCCCCCATGACAATAAACATTTATGGTTATGCTGAAAGTGTTACACATTCAGTGAATTGTAAATATTTGCGTAGGCTCTGTACAACCTTACATGAATTTTAAAGCATCAAGGTGAATTTTTTTAAAGCCAAATCAAACTTTATTGAACATTTTACTCATCAATCAAATCATGCATTGCTTATATATAAAACACCAGTACAGTGATACCTCATTTAACAAAGACAATACGTTCCAGAATCACATTTGTTAGCCAAAATCTTTCTAAAAATAGGTTTCTAAAGAAAATCATTTAATTTGTTCTGGATGTTGTCCACAATTTAAAAATAAGTTTTATAAAAATAGTAAAAAGCATAATATAAAAGGTCATAAACTCACAAAAGACTGAGATGAACAGTTTCCCAATTGGAACAACATATCAGTCTCAACATATTATTAGACAGAATGGTGTCAGTTACTGTATAAAATCCTTACTGTGAGTTAATCACAAACAAAGCAAAACAAAAAAACTTTAAGGAGCCTAGACATTCAATAACTTCTGGAACAAGCTGTGCTTTGATATACAAAAAAGAAACAACTGCAGATTTTGTCTTGGTCAATCAAGAGTTACAAGATGTTGAAGAAGAGTTCACATCCCTAAGATCACCCACAACCTCAGCTGTGTTTAGCAAAAGATTTCTTCTGCAAGTCATGCAAACTGCCCCCTCCCCATCCTGCACACAAGTGGCAGGGAGGCCTTGTTTTTTCTGTTTTTTTTTTTACATTTGTTAGCCAAATCTAAATTCGTTAGCCAAGTCTCAAACACTAAAAAAAAAAAAATAGCTGAAAAATTTGTTCGCAAGGCCAATCGTTAGCTGAGGTATCACTGTATATGCTTCCACAGGTCACATTTTTTTAAATAGATCTTTTTATGATTTTGTTTTAGTCTGCTTTTCTGGTCCAGAAGAAGTTCCAGGTCTGGGCACAATTCTGAGTTTGGTATTAGCTTATAATATATTTGATGGACTTTATAACTTACTCATTTTTGTTACATTTTTCAAGATACATCACTTGGTTGTGTCCTTTTTGGTGCCATTTCCTTTTCTAATTTTGTTATGCTATGGGTTAACTAAATGTGTAGGGATCTCCTGTGTGAACAGACCAAAATGACCACTGAAAACAGTTTACTTTCCAGTCCTGTGTACTGGGTGCATCTCTTGGAAACGTTAGCATGAACACGAGTTTAACATTTTAACAAGTTCTGTCTCTGTGCTATCAAGCTATTGGCAGATAAAAAATGATATACCAAAACTTTGAGTTACTTGACAGACCAGAAGACAAGGTTTGTAACCATCATCAAAGAGACTGAAGGTGGAGAGAACGGCCTCAAGGTACAAGGGTATTCTCTATGGCTGTCTATTTATCCTGCCTCAAAGGCTCTACTTTACCGATGGATTGAAATGTGATGTTCATTGAAATGTGATGTTCATTGCTCTTACTGTGAGGGTAACATTCAGATATTGATAATAAAAAAATAAAAATGATGCAGCCAGACAGTATGTTAGGTTAGAATATGTGTTGCTTGAGCAGCACGTGACAAAAGAACATTAAAACAATACATATCATACCCCCAACTGTTCAACATGAACATACCTTATGAGGATTGTCTTTTTTCAGGTCTAGATCCCTCTGTCCCTCTTGCCTCCTCACTTTTAATTCATTGTGAATGTGTGTATATATATATATATATATATATATATATATTGTGGCACAGCACAGGGGGATGGCTCATGGTAACGGGATGCTTACAGGGCAGCATTAGAGGCAGCCGACTCCAAAGTCCAAAAAACCAGCAGTTTTTGTTTAGGCAAGTGTTGCAGCACACTCTCCAGCACTTCATAACAAAACAATAAACAGTAGCCCGGCTGGGCATCTTGCTACCTCACTTAGGTGCCCTCTCTTACTAACACACACACTATATCAGTACTGTTACACTCACAGTTCTGTAGTATCGTTTGGCCGCTGGCTTTCCTGGAACACTCTGGCTCTCTCTCAGCCTGGAATCCACTCTGGCTTTCTCTCAGCCTGGAATCCACTCTGGCTCTCTCCCAGCCTGGAATCAACTCTGGCTCTCTCTCAGCCTGGAATTCACTCTGGCTCTCTCTCAGCCTGGAATCCACTCTGGCTCTCTCTAAGCCCGGAATCCACTCTCTCCCTTTGCACCTGAGTGCAGGTGAATATAACCCAAATCAGAGTTAGGTTGGGCCAAGGAACCCACCCTTTCACTCCCTTGGCCGGTAGTAACTGTGTTACACTTACAGTTTTGTAGTACCGTTTGGCCGCTGGCTTTCCTGGAACACTCTGGCTCTTTCTTAGCCTGGAATCCTCTCTGGCTCTCTCTCAGCCTGGAATCCACTCTGGCTCTGTCTCAGCCTGGAGTCCACTCTGGCACTCTCTCAGCCCGGAATCCACTATGTCTGTTTTTCAGCCTGGAATCCACTCTCTTGCTTTGCACCTGAGTGCAGGTGAATATAACCCAAATAAGGGTTAGGTTGGGCCAAGGAACCCACCCTTTCACTCCCTTGGACAGCTCCAGGGCCCTAAAGAACCTGGTTTCTTTTCTAAAAACCTATTAATCAATTAACACTTTCTATTCCCTGGGGCCATTAATGCACATTCCCTGCCATTTTTGGTATACAGCGGAAAAAAGTCTTGTATTTACTGCCACTCTTTTTTGTGTTGTATTGTTTATGTTCTTTATAATGCGGTATAGCAGGATTGTGATATTTGTACATATTTTGAGGTATCCCCCTTCCCTGTCTCCAAAAGTTGTGAAGTATGCAAAGTTTCTACTTGGATAGTTGGTAGTTGCTCCCTGTTTTGTTGTTAAAGCATAATGAAATCCATTACAGTATATCTTACCAGTCTTTGGATATGATAGCTGTATTCATTTTTAGGCTATAAACATTTGTATAAGTACCTGTTATCTTGCCAGAAAAGCAGTGCTCTGGCTCTCTCTCAGCCTGGAATCCTCTCTGGCTCTCTCTCAGCCTGGAATCCACTCTGGCTCTGTCTCAGCCTGGAGTCCACTCTGGCACTCGCTCAGCCTGAAATCCACTATGGCTCTCTCTCAGCCTGGAATCCACTATGTCTGTTTTTCAGCCTGGAATCCACTCTCTCGCTTTGCACCTGAGTGCAGGTGAATATAACCCAAATAAGGGTTAGGTTGGGCCAAGGAACCCACCCTTTCACTCCCTTGGACGGCTCCAGGGCCCTAAAGAACCTGGTTTCTTTTCTAAAAACCTATTAATCAATAAACACTTTCTATTCCCTGGAGCCATTAATGCACATTCCCTGCCATTTCTGGTATACAGCGGATACAGTGGTTAAAAAAGTCTTGTATTTACTGCCACTCTTTTTTGTGTTGTATTGTTTATGTTCTTTATAATGCGGTATAGCAGGATTGTGATATCTGTACATATTTTGAGGTATCCCCCTTCCCTGTCTCCAAAAGTTGTGAAGTATGAAAAGTTTCTACTTGGACAGTTGGTAGTTGCTGCCTGTTTTGTTGTTAAAGCATAATGAAATCCATTACAGTATATCTTACCAGTCTTTGGATATGATAGCTGTATTCATTTTTAGGCTATAAACATTTGTATAAGTACCTGTTATCTTGCCAGAAAAGCAGTGTCCAGCTGACAGGGTGTAAAGCACAGAAAAGGTTATTAGCAGCATTGAAGCTGGGTATCAAGCTTTGATGAGATTTGTAGATATTGGAGCTCACAACATTGTTATATGCCCAGAAACTGCAGTGCCGGAACAATCAGATCAGGAAGGGTGGGGAAAAGCATCCTAAAAGTTATTTTGGGCCAGTGGCTCAAATATTTGGACAAGACTGCCAGCATAATAAGCACTAGCACTTTTGAGAAGGAGAGGTCAGCAGTAGCACACCTTGTAGTTCTCTCATTACAAGTTGTAATGTTTTGTAGTAAAAAGAAAAGAAAAAAATAGAAAACTCATATAGTCTAAAATGTTCAATCCATTTGTGTTTCTTGTGAATGATAGGAGCCATCCAAAACTAATACTTTTAGATAAATCAGTTGGGTAAATACTTATTGATAAATCTGTTGGGTGAATTACCTTGTGGATTAATTGTAGTTCACCCACCCTATTACAGCTTAAATGCTACTATACAAGGTATTACACTAACTGCATATGAAATGCACTTTATGCTTTTTTCCAGTGAATACCTAACCACAATTATTGCGGCTTTTGAATCCTACCTAAAGTTCACCTTCAAATTTGACTGATACATTAATATAACATATTGTGTAACTGGCTTCAACTTTTCCTACTGAAAATCTTAAACAAGGCTCTAATATATATATATATATATATATATATATATATATATATATGCCAACAGGTGGCCTTCCAGATTAAGCTGTAGAAAATAGTATTACCCTAACTTGTATTCACATTGTCATGCATCTGTGATCCAGTGTACATACAGAAGCATCACTATATTATCTTAGCAGTTAGTTATATTGGACTTTGTTCTTCTGCACTGAAACACATGTGCTCTTTTTAAATTATCCATCTCTTCCAGTCTCTGCCATTTTTGCCCTGTAGCACTGGCTGACATTTCATAGAGAGTGAACTAGCATAGGGGCGTAAAATATATAATTATAGGAAGCGCCTGCTTGTGATTTTCCCATTTCATACTCTTCATGAAGCAGACAGGGGTGTTTAACTTGGAATTATAAGTTTCATTCTTCACTGACCTGTGATTAAAATTCTGTCGTTTTAGTAAATAAACAGACTTTTGCATAATTCAAGCTTTATAATAACTGCTAAATGTCTTTTTCTTTAGTATATACTGTAGGCTAGTAAACTTTCCATTGCATAAAAAAATAAAATATTAGTGTGTTTTTTTTTCAGATTAGTGCAATCCTCCGAAACACAATGCAGCCCCTGATAATGATCTGCCTTTGCTTGGTTATTATTTATATATTAAATAATAAAATTATTTATTTGTTATTCATTACAGCCTCTTTAGAAAGACATTTTCAGCTCATTTATATGATTTCTTTATCATCTTCTTGGTTATTCACAGTTCTAATACTGATGAAACAAAATTGTCATTGCACAAAAAAACATAATGCAGACGTCAAACAACATGTTTATATAGAAAAGCCAACAGTGTGTAGTGCCACATAGTACAGTACAAAGCCATTTCATGTAAAATCACAAGAAATCTTCAAGGAAATCTGTTGCAAACAAAGTAGGAAAAGGTTGTCCATAGACATTAGTGGACAGATGGACACCATTAGTTGACAAAATTCTGACATTGGGATTGGTCACAAGGACCATAAATAGAAAGCCTTTTGCATGGCTGAACTTGACTGTGTCAAGACAGAACAACCGCATCCAGTTATTCGACCCCACCTCCTTTTAACCCATTACAATTATCACACAATTCTGATATAGGTTATTGGCCCTTAGGCCTTTTGTTACAATATATAAATACATTCTTTAATAATAACAAATAACAAAAAACTAGAACATACATTAACTGTCACATAATCTTAACACTAACAAACATTTGACGAACCCCTTACTTCTTTGGTTTCTGGTCCTCAAGAGCTTCCTCCCACTATCCCACAGGGGTCTGCATCACCATGATACAAATGCCCCCAGCTGCATCCTATTCTATATTCAGTATATTTACCAAACTAATTTACAAAGAAGACACTGAAAAACTCCATTTGTATGATTTCCTTTTATGTTGATGATCAGGACAATCACTTTGAAGGCTCCAGCAGTAGTCTGCCATCATGTGTCCATCTGCCCTGATACCTTTCTTCCATCACCTTTATATCTTGATGGAACCTCTGGTTTAAACAATATGTTGCAGATATATGAAGTAAGGCTGGCCAATGGAAAACAAACATCCTTTTTCTTTTTATGCAAAGTAATCTGCATATGCTCAATGAACAGGCATATCTGCCCGGTGTTATGTTGAAAAACCAATCAATGAACTTGTAGGACCATTAGGAACATACTTTATCTAGCCTGCATATATTAATTACATTATATGATGAAGATATTAATATGTAGGGATCTCTTCTTCTGTAGCTTCTGTTAGGAGACATGCACTAAGGTTAGTATAGGAAGGTTACTATAGTTAGTATAGGATGGGAAGTTCAAGGTTGCTCATTGAGCGTATAATTACAGGCAAAGACCTATATTGTGGAACACATGCATTCCTAGAGTACAACATATTCAGTTCATCATATCTTGGAAGATTACTATGCATTTTACTGAAAACATCTATCATAGCTTAAACCCTACCTAAATGTACTTGTGTCTGCATAGAGATAATTTCTGTCAATAGGAAGTATAGATGTTTTATTTTTATTTACTTGGATTAGTCTGATTGTTTTTCCACATATCATTATTGCTGTTTGAGCTACTTTATTACATAGGTTACATTCAGTCTTTGGTAAAGGCTATGCATGTCTAAAATATGTTTTTTAGAATTTTAGAGGGCGTTTAAAAGTACATTTAAAGAACAATCCACACACAATTTCTCTTTATAGCAGTATTTTTTTCATTTTGTCAGCTTGTAGATGTTTTAGAATATATTGGTGTACATCTGATATATATATATATATATATATATATATATATATATATATATATATTGCATATTGGATTACTGTAGTAGTTGCAAAAAACTGTATAATTTATTTTTGTAAAAACACTTTTAAATTTTTAGTATCATTAGTATCATTTTAGTACAAACTGACAGTGCAAAAGTGCAGAAAAGTAATATATATATTTTTTTTTATATATACTATTTTTTCTCTCTTGATTTATTTTTTAGTGGGTTATTATAGTTGTAAAGAAATCATATTGTAATATATTTTTCAAAAGACCAGTAAACTCTCTCGAAATTGCATTGGAAGAGTCATCCATCTTTTTAAGGTAGATGGTGGTAATAAAAATAGTAGTCACCTCAATTCTGTTATAATATACTGCAATGTCCATTATTATAGGGGGCAGGCATATGAGTGCAGTTGTGTATTTCACAGAAAGAACATGTATGGCAATTTAACCACATGCTGGGAGAAAAATTATGTGAAGGCCATTCATAAATACAAAATGACAATATAACATTGTTTTGTTATCTTGATGTAATGCCTACAAAAAGTGACATATGAGTTGGCTATGGTGCTGTTGAGAGCAAATTATGGCAGATGGCAGGGAAAATCCACCTTTGCCACCTATATACACAGGCTTTCTGTACCTGTATGCCCGGATACCTTAAACAAATAACTGTTGTTTCAGTACATGGAAAATTGGGGAGAAACTATCATATTGCCAAAAAGCTATTTTAGTGACATGAAAAACTCCACAAAACCAACAACATGTCTTTGTAAGGAATGGAGGTATATTCCAGATCAAATAACACATTTAAAATAATTTTCTTTTAGTGTGAACTTTTTTGCAATCCTATACATCAGAAAGTTTTGAACTTGGAGCCAAGCTTCATTTTCACTTCCTGTACTGAGTGATTTGTAGGCTTAGAAGTTTGGACGGCCTCTGAAAATATGGGTTACTGGTATTAACTTCTCAAAGTTGCTGACCCAGAAC
>NW_027317978.1:0-7998 GCF_032062135.1 Pyxicephalus adspersus | reverse complement strand
ACAAACTTAATGCTATAACGATTACAGATCTTTCTTTTTGATCAACAAGGACATAGGTTTTAGATCATAGTTTGCTACAATAACAAGACAAAGTTTGCACTCTCTCTTCAGAAGTAACCGTGCTATCCCCAGGCCCCCAATGAGATCATCGATTGATAAAAAGAAACAAGCATACATAGTAACAGTTGCCATTAAAAAAGAAAATACATTACAACTTACAAAAGAGACTTATGGTTGAGTGCAATTATAAAGCAGAGATCAACACCTGATAAATGGAAGACTGAAAAAAGATTTTCTTTCTGAATGTACATTTTAATCAGGGGCTTTCCTACCTATTTATCTGATTAAAAACAGAAAAAATCTCTATTTTTTGTTGACCACCACTTCATGACATTTTATTATAATGTCGGTGAAGCTGTGAGTGTGTGAACACACCAAGGTGGGCACACAGAATAAGTATAACAAACAGAATTATCAAACTGCACATCTTCGAAAATTGATCCACATTGTGATCAATTGCAGTGTTCTCCCCAGGCCTGTCACCAACTATTCTATTTAATAACCTTACCGGCTCATGAAGGATGGCAGGGGGTATATCATTACTTTTGAGCCCCTGAAATGAAGTGATTGTGTAAAAAAAGTTCCTTTAAATCATTTTTATGCAATCTTTTTGTTCAACCAACTGAATTAAAGCTGAAAGTCTGCAGTTCAACTGCATCCGAATTGTTTTATTTAAAATTAATTGTGGTAATGTACAGAACCAAAATTAGAAAAAAGTTGTCTTTGTCCAAATATTTATGGACCCAACTGTATAGCTACTGTAAATGGCCTCATCCTTTAATTTCTTTTTGGATAAATAAACAGTTCTGTGTGGAAAGTCTTTGTTTGGGTTTTTTATTTTTTTGCAGCATTCCTGATCCATTAATGGCTGCTCCTTTCTACAAAGTCTCATTCACCGGTGTCACGCAGCTGTCTGCGAAGATGGATGGCACCCAGGCCTGAATCCTGCAGCAATTTCACCGTGACCAGATCAGATACAACTAAAAGGTTATAATACATGGCGGTGACTCGATAATATGGAGAGCACTATCAATTAGCCCCAACATCCAATCTTTTTTTTTCCTGGAGCCGTGCCAAGTGCAAAAAAGATATTATCTGAAGTATAGTGGAATTAGATTTGGCCATGGCTTGTTTACATTCACCTCTTCCAGGTTTATTTTCAAAATGGGGACTACAAATAATAAGGTGTATTTTCTTTTGTCGTCAACAGCAACCAGAGGCCTCAGTGGAACTGTAGGCCTCAATTTGTAAATTTTGCCCTGCAAATAGCAGCTAAAAGCCAACTGGTTGCCATGGCAATGGCACCATGCAAGTAAACAATGGGGCCTAGATTTGTGCTGGGGCTGTGACTGAAAACAGCAAATGAAAACTAATAGAGGGAATCCTTGAAAGGAACAATAATGGCCAAGAATTTTTGCTTAAATTATGTAGGCCTCACTGGTACTGGGGACACAATGTAAAGCCCCATGGAGATGCCCAATGGACAGCAGATGGTTGAATCTGGAAACGATATTTGTGATCGTTACCAAGTCACAGATGAATGAACAAGCACTGTACACACCGCGCCATTCTTTTCTATAGAAAGGGGGGAGGATGAACGAGTGGAACAAAATATCAGTTTAAAAAAAACATACCTAAAGCTAAAATCTAGATAAACATAAGTCAAATGAATGCAACACCATTTTTAATAGTAGCTAAATTATGATCATTTTTAATAGACATTTTATGGCTATTTTTGCACACTTTGAGAAAAGTCAGTGCCATGTGTCAGAGCTTATATTTCTGTTATTTCATCAAAACTGTCAGCCAACAAAGTCAGGAGGAGGACAAGTTTTTTCCATATTTGTAGCATTTATTATTATGTAGAATTATTATGTACCATTTTTATTAAAGGCAAAACCTGGGCAAAAACAGAACCCAACAATCTGCAATAACAGAAGTACCTTAACAAATAGGAGAAAGGTACACAGGTACGCAACTGACACATCTGTATGTGTAACGTATCTGTTAATGTGTTACAGCAAACAATTCGACCCGTGTCATTCATTTCCCAGAACAAAGCACAATGTGATGCGTATGCTATACGGTGCGTTTGGAGCATAGCCGTTGCTGGGCAGCAGATGTACACTAAGCACACTCAGGTACTACAGAGACAGCAGTCTGTTGCACAGCAAACATCTCAGGCGTTTAATTGTCCAAGTAAATAATTAGCCAACAAAGCGCTGCTGAAACTTGTAACAGGAGAGCATCAAGCCAACACTGGCAGGATATTGCAAAGGGAAGCCAAATAATTACACAAAACAGCTCTAGGTTTGTATCCAAACAACCAGAGATGCACAAATATACACCTTTATTTTCATGAATGTTCATCTTGGCAACTGAAAGTTTTTTTTATTTCTGAATATGTTTATAGTTCAGTGGGGAGACCTATGGTAAATTACAGAGATAACTAAGGGCTTCAAAAAAAACATACATTATACATATAAAACTTACCACTGGAAAGCCCAATATAATCTAAATCAATTAGATACATTCTAGAAATATCAAAATAAAGAGGTGTGCAAAGTTGTTCTTAGTAGGAACCCACAATCTGAGCAGAAAAGCAAGTGTCCCTGCCATAAAGCTGCAGAAGTGACTTTGGCTGTCTGCATGCAAGCAGCAACCTCTCTGCTTAGTCCAAGTTCTCCATTTTTCTGCTTTATGGGCTGCTATAATTCTGAATTACCAAGGAACTTCTGCAAACAGCCTGCTGCTTCCACAAAGAGCTGTACAGTTCTTTACTGCAGAATGCTGGTTGGGCACAGGTTTTCTTGGGCTGCAGCTGCTTTCTAAAGAGTAGAAGTGGAGTAACTTTGCAAACTTATCTTGCTAAACCTAGAAAAAATTTAGACGATTTATACAAAATGCAGATAGACTTTAAGAGCATAAGATGTCAGACTCTGGTTTTTTTGTGGCTCTTTGCAGCAGTCCCAACACTCCCTGGCTACAGCTCCCCAAGTAGGAAGAATGAGGTTGACTGTTAAATATTTATTGGATATGGCCAGTTTGGTTTTCACTCACCACCACATAGTACTGGATCCATGGATATTTGAAACATTGTAATAAAAAGTAATGATTAATAGGCATGTAGGTTACCTGGTTCTGGACAGTTCTCCTTATTGGACAGGGTGCTGGAAAGGACATCTATGAGGGCTTCTTTAAACTGGTCAAAATGAACCTGTGGAGACAGGGAAAAAGTATATTCTTATGGGGAAAAAAAATATGTGCAACACAATTTGTTATCACAATATATGTGATGGAGCTGGATCCACTATTACATCAGCATACACCATGGGCAGTCCTTTGGCCCAGTTTTGAATATGCCATGGTGTCTTTAGGGATGCTAACAATTCCTTGTTCCTTCTACCAAAGATAAACAGTCTATCACTGGGTGCTTTTGCTGAAGTTTTTTCAGGTCTGAATTTTTTTCCCCCATTGTGTTTTTGCTTTCTGCGGTTAGACGTCCTTAGTCCGATGACCAGAATCATTTAACAAATGAGACAGGGTCATCATAAACATGATCCATGCATAAAGACAAACTTAATGCTATAACGATTACAGATCTTTCTTTTTGATCAACAAGGACATAGGTTTTAGATCATAGTTTCCTACAATAACAAGACAAAGTTTGCACTCTCTCATCAGAAGTAACCGTGCTATCCCCAGGCCCCCAATGAGATCATCGATTGATAAAAAGAAACAAGCATACATAGTAACAGTTGCCATTAAAAAAGAAAATACATTACAACTTACAAAAGAGACTTATGGTTGAGTGCAATTATAAAGCAGAGATCAACACCTGATAAATGGAAGACAGAAAAAAAGTTTTTTCTGCATGTGCATTTTATCAGGAACTTTCCTACCTATTTATCTTATTCAAAACAGAAAAATTCATATATTTTATGTCGACCACCACTTCATGACATTTTATTATAATGTCGGTGAAGCCATGAGTGTGTGAACACACCAAGGTGGGCAACAATAAAGCCAGGAATTATAGCAGGGTGACTTCACCCCCAACTTTTTGTAGAAGTGGAAATAACAAACAGAATCAAACTGCACATCTTCGAAACTTGATCCACATTGTGATCAATTGCAGTGTTCTCCCCAGCCCCTTTTAGCTGGGCGCACCACCTGGCACTTTTCTGTAACCACCTAGCTTTTTTGGGTGGTTACTGAAAAGTTGAGTCACAAGAGAGGCCAACACTTGCCTACAGCTTAAAAAAATTCTGGGGAGCATACTGAATTTTATCATTAAATCCAATCAAAGTGTCCGCATTGGACGTTCAGCTCAACTGATTTTCATGCTTAACAATGGTTTGTGTGCGATACTCATTGCCTTGCCATATTATCTTTCAGAATCCCTTTGGAATAGAAAGAAAACAGCACAAACATATGTGGGCTGATTGCATTCACCATCTTTTGAAAACGCTTGTTGGCTGGCTGCTGAGCTTACCCCCAGGCTTCAGGTTAGTCTTGGAGTCACAAACCCAGGAACAGTGTGCAAGGAAATCAAATAATAATAGCATTGGATTTTTTGCATACCTGCTACAGATCTTAAGTATTAGAACAGTTGTTGGAAAGGGGGCAACAGTGTAATGTTTTTCTCTGGTTGTGTTGTTTACGCATTATATAATTTTTCCCTATACTACCCAGGACCTCCTTGCAGACAATACAGCCTGATCCAATGGGAGAAAAATAATCCTTAATATTAATAAGTGCAATTTTTTGTAGCTGAAACAATATTAGTTTTTAAAAGCAAGAATTTAAAACCCCTATTTGTCTACAGACCTAAGTTAGCCAGCACGTGTCATGGACCTAAACCTTCACAGGCCTAACAAGGCTATATGGTAGAAAACCCTGTGGCAGTTCAGATTCACACTACAGTAGGGGGCTAGTAATCGCTGTAAAGACTCTTTAGGGCAGTTTATACATAAAAAATTGTCTGTGATTCCAGTTTCCATCTTGACTCTTTACAGGATGATTCAAGATGGCAGCCATGGTGCATTTGACAGTATAGGTTAAAATTACAGTAAGAGGCAACTGAAGGTAGCAAAGCTTGGGGGCCTGTCACCAACTATTCTCACCAATAACCTTACCGGCTCATGTAGCACCCTACATGAGCCGGTAAGGTTATTGGCAGGGCGCAGATCATTACTTTTGAGCCCCTGAAATGAAGTGATTGTGTGAAAAAAGATGCTTTAGTTCCTCACATTTTTATGCAATCTTTTTGTTCAACCCACTGAATTAAAGCTGAAAGTCTGCAGTTCAACTGCATCCGATTTGTGCCATTAAAAAAGAAAATACATTACAACTTACAAAAGAGACTTATGGTTGAGTGCAATTATAAAGCAGAGATCAACACCTGATAAATGGAAGACTGAAAAAAGATTTTCTTTCTGAATGTACATTTTAATCAGGGGCTTTCCTACCTATTTATCTGATTAAAAACAGAAAAAATCTCTATTTTTTGTTGACCACCACTTCATGACATTTTATTATAATGTCGGTGAAGCTGTGAGTGTGTGAACACACCAAGGTGGGCACACAGAATAAGTATAACAAACAGAATTATCAAACTGCACATCTTCGAAAATTGATCCACATTGTGATCAATTGCAGTGTTCTCCCCAGGCCTGTCACCAACTATTCTATTTAATAACCTTACCGGCTCATGAAGGATGGCAGGGGGTATATCATTACTTTTGAGCCCCTGAAATGAAGTGATTGTGTAAAAAAAGTTCCTTTAAATCATTTTTATGCAATCTTTTTGTTCAACCAACTGAATTAAAGCTGAAAGTCTGCAGTTCAACTGCATCCGAATTGTTTTATTTAAAATTAATTGTGGTAATGTACAGAACCAAAATTAGAAAAAAGTTGTCTTTGTCCAAATATTTATGGACCCAACTGTATAGCTACTGTAAATGGCCTCATCCTTTAATTTCTTTTTGGATAAATAAACAGTTCTGTGTGGAAAGTCTTTGTTTGGGTTTTTTATTTTTTTGCAGCATTCCTGATCCATTAATGGCTGCTCCTTTCTACAAAGTCTCATTCACCGGTGTCACGCAGCTGTCTGCGAAGATGGATGGCACCCAGGCCTGAATCCTGCAGCAATTTCACCGTGACCAGATCAGATACAACTAAAAGGTTATAATACATGGCGGTGACTCGATAATATGGAGAGCACTATCAATTAGCCCCAACATCCAATCTTTTTTTTTCCTGGAGCCGTGCCAAGTGCAAAAAAGATATTATCTGAAGTATAGTGGAATTAGATTTGGCCATGGCTTGTTTACATTCACCTCTTCCAGGTTTATTTTCAAAATGGGGACTACAAATAATAAGGTGTATTTTCTTTTGTCGTCAACAGCAACCAGAGGCCTCAGTGGAACTGTAGGCCTCAATTTGTAAATTTTGCCCTGCAAATAGCAGCTAAAAGCCAACTGGTTGCCATGGCAATGGCACCATGCAAGTAAACAATGGGGCCTAGATTTGTGCTGGGGCTGTGACTGAAAACAGCAAATGAAAACTAATAGAGGGAATCCTTGAAAGGAACAATAATGGCCAAGAATTTTTGCTTAAATTATGTAGGCCTCACTGGTACTGGGGACACAATGTAAAGCCCCATGGAGATGCCCAATGGACAGCAGATGGTTGAATCTGGAAACGATATTTGTGATCGTTACCAAGTCACAGATGAATGAACAAGCACTGTACACACCGCGCCATTCTTTTCTATAGAAAGGGGGGAGGATGAACGAGTGGAACAAAATATCAGTTTAAAAAAAACATACCTAAAGCTAAAATCTAGATAAACATAAGTCAAATGAATGCAACACCATTTTTAATAGTAGCTAAATTATGATCATTTTTAATAGACATTTTATGGCTATTTTTGCACACTTTGAGAAAAGTCAGTGCCATGTGTCAGACCTGTATAAATCCAAGGAATGAATGGTCAGCTTTTGGCTGGTAAAACAGTTTCCCAACATTCAATATGTATAATAAGTGGTTTGCATGGAGTTAAAAATAAATGCCAAACCTTTCACGTTTTAAGCATTTCCAAGCTAGCACAACACTAAATGCTTTGGTATGCTGAATATCAGCTGAAGTCTCAAAGCAGCCATGCCCTCCGCTGTGTGACAGGGTGACAGGTACAAATTAAAAGACTAACACACCTCCAATGTATTCACTAATGCATCCATCATCTTTCAAACCGCCTGACAGATCAGCTGTATGCAGGCAGCCTGAATGTTACTATTATCACAGAATCGATGGCTGACAGGTGCATCTGAGCAACGGCTTGTTGTCGTATTATAACCATCAAGGGAACTGCACGGGATAGATATTTCAGTTATAAGAAATGGGGAATTATAGATACAGCTGGGACCTTTTCCTATTAGATGACCCTGTAAAATGTAATGGAAGCCGCGCTGGTAATAAAAGGGTAGCCGTGGGGGGAGATTCTGAGAAAATAAGGTATACAAGTCGCTTGCCAAAAAAAAGGCCATTTGTTATCTAATTTCAATATTCTCCCCAGAAGTTTCTAAACTGGGTGGAAAGAAGCTTTAGGCGGGCGGTGGAACCTGTATTGTGTTAAGTTTGCAGTTCTGTTTTCGGGTGGTTATTGAAAAGTGCCGGGCGGTGCACACAGCTAAAAGGGGCTGGGGAGAACACTGAATTCCTAAGAGAGAAAAAAAATTGTACAGTTGTGTGTGTTGTTTTTCTTAAACACACAACTATACAATTTTGTTTATAATACTCCTGGTGCCCCAATAAGCAGCCAAATTCAGCTATTCCATGTGGTGCTTTGATCCCCAGCAACTAGTAGGAGGATCAGTTTTGCAAATGGGGCTGTGGTTGTTGTGATCCCAATCTCTTTTAGAAGGTCTGCAACCA
>NW_027317977.1:0-7998 GCF_032062135.1 Pyxicephalus adspersus | reverse complement strand
TCGTTATTCAGTTTTTCCCTTTTTTTTTCGTGTTTTTTCTCTTTTTCTTTTTTATTTTGCACAAGTTTTTGGTTTGCATGACCACAATGACTGCAAATTTATAGGGATGCAGACGCGCGTAGACGCACGCAGGCGCACGCAGGCGCGCACAGTCGCGCACACGTACGCGCACGTATGTTCATTTAAATGCGTGCCATTCAAGGATTTTTTTTTTTGGTGTCATGGATCCAGATTTGGACTTGGATTTATTTTTTACTGCTGCTGCTGCTGCTTTACACAGCGCATATATTGATTTAGAAGAACAGCAGCAACTAGAGCAGGAAGCTCATACTTCCCAAACAGTCTGGGCACCACGTGTCTTCTTGGAGCGTGGCCGCCTGGAAACAAGATACTTCCATGGCTCTCGTACAACCAGATCACACATACAGCTGTACAACGAGTTTACTGATCACCCCATCGCTGCCAGAAGACCAGGGGTCAGAGTTCATCTGCAGAGTGCAGCATCCGAGCCTGGGGGGGCCCATGGAAAGAAGTACAGGGCCATTACAAGTCTGGGGTGAGCTGCTTTTCTGACATCAATAGTTAACATTATTTAGTAGTTGGCTTTTACATACGTTTTATATTAATCAAACTTCTGATTATATGAAGCAAGTAGTGAGAATTTACTAGGATAACACAATACTGTGTTATATAAAGGGCTTTCTGAAAAAAATGATGATGAACTATCATGGAACAATCTAGGTGAGCAATCAAACCTGAAATGAATTTACTAAATCAATTGCAATTGTTTGGCAAATGTTTCCCATCCTGGTCCAGACCCATTCCAGGTTTGCTGGATCACCTAGGTTTGCCCATAAAAAGTCTATCTTCTCCAGTCTTGGAGAGCTTTGATAAATTAGGTCCAAAGTAGGAGTACAAGGAAAAGTTCTACCTAATCAAAGATTGTATTTGGAAGTTGAATTTCATGGTGAAGGGTGATTTCCTGTCAATATAAACATTTATTAAGTCACTCCAATGCCCTTTTTTGATGTCTCATTTTGCTTGAGCAGAAATAAAGTACAACACAAGCCACAAACAGGAATTCTGCTTGAAAACAGAGAAATTCTATCATGTAATTCTACTGGGAAAGATTGGAAATTTCTGTAGTTATTGTTGCTGTAAATGAATATCTTTATATTTTGATTGTACTGTGTATTAATTGCGAAGCTGTCCTCAAAGTCAAATCTAAATCAAATTTACAATCATATTGGCAGAACTTTCAACAAAACACATTTTTAATGTCTCTATATAAAAGAGTTTAAAATCTTATTGTCATGGGAAGCCAGACTACTCGGCGCCTATTGTGTTGTATGGAGGGTACATCCTTCCCTAACATCATTACCGGCAATAGTAAGCGTTCATTAGGTGAATAGGTTCATCCAATAGGTGAATTGGCACAGTGGATTGGGCTAATTTTGGGAAGTCATTATATCATCTCAAATCTTCAAATGTCCATGTCACAATGACCAAGTCTGAAACAGCATTGGCTTTATTTAACAGTTTTTCCACTTTTGTTGCTTTGCAGTTCTTGCATTGAGAGTTTAGTTGTCTAATTGGGTTGTGAGAACCAAGCATTCTACTGACTGCTAAGTGGGGGTCAGTTTATTTTAGTAATATTATTATATTAAGTACCGGTATCGTTCTACAATGTTTTAAGAAAATAGAAGACAACCACGTTCTCTTAAAAAAGTTTAATTACCATCCCCCATCACCTCCCTACCTACTGCTATTCTATATAAATATTGTTATATAAAAATGCCTGACATGTTTAGCTTTATACGTGAAACCAAAAGCTGATTGAAATGTTTAACAATCATGATTTTTTTCCAGCTTGTCCCAGATACCAGGATCCCATTCAGTGGTCTCTTAATAAAATGAGAAATGCTGTCTTGATTCTCCATCTGCAAAGATTTTATCCAGAATCCATAGAAATAGAATGGAGCTGCAGCTGTGGACAATCACTGAAAGCAGAGAATGACTCTGAGAACAATGCTGACACAACATATAACGTATCCAGTAAATGTACAATTCCTGAACAGCACATGACACATGCAGATCCTATAATCAGAGTGACCTGGAAACACGTTACTATGACCGATCCTGAGACCAGAGAAGTGTGTATACGAGATAAAGGTAATGATATGTGATGACCGGTATCACACTCACCATGCAATGCCACAATTCTATCGCCGTCATCACATATCATTACCTTTATCTCGTATACACACTTCTCTGGTCTCAGGATCAGTCATAGTAACGTGTTTCCAGGTCACTCTGATTATAGGATCTGCATGTGTCATGTGCTGTTCAGGTACATTTACTGGATACGTTATATGTTGTGTCAGCATTGTTCTCAGAGTCATTCTCTGCTTTCAGTGATTGTCCACAGCTGCAGCTCCATTGTATTTCTATGGATTCTGGATAAAATCTTTGCAGATGGAGAATCAAGACAGCATTTCTCATTTTATTAAGAGACCACTGAATGGAATCCTGGAATCTGGGACAAACTGGAAAAAAATCATGATTGTTAAACATTTCAATCAGTTTTTGGTTTCACGTATAAAGCTAAACATGTCAGGCATTTTTATATAACAATATTTATATGGAATAGCAGTAGGTAGGGAGGTGATGGGGGATGGTAATTTAACTTTTTTAAGAGAACGTGGTTGTCTTCTATTTTCTTAAAACGTTGTAGAATAATACAGGTACTTAATATAATAATATTACTAAAACAAACTGACCCCCACTTAGCAGTCAGTAGAATGCTTGGTTCTCACAACTCAATTAGACAACTAAACTCTCAATGCAAGAACTGCAAAGCAACAAAAGGGGAAAAACTGTTAAATAAAGCCAATGCTATTTCAGACTTTGTCATTGTGACATGGACATTAGAAGACTAGAGATGATATAATGACTTCCCAAAATTAGCCCAATTTACTGTGCCAATTCACCTATTGGATGAACCTATTCACCTAATGAACTCTTACTATTGCCGGTAATAATGTTAGGGAAGGATGTACCCTCCATACAACACATAGGCTCCGAGTAGTCTGGCTTCCCATGACAATAAGATTTTAACACTTTTATATAGAGACATTAAAATGTAATTCATTGAAAGTTCTGCCAATATGATTGTAAATTTGATTCAGATTTGACTTTGAGGACAGCTTCGCAATTAATACACAGTACAATCAAAATATAAAGATATTAATTTACAGCAACAATAACTACATAAATTTCCAATCTTTTCCAGTAGAATTACATGATAGCATTTCTCTGTTTTCAAGCAGAATTCCTGTTTGTGGCTTGTGTCATACTTTATTTCTGGTCGAGCAAAATGACACATCAAAAAAGGGCATTGGAGTGACTTAATAAATGCTTATATTGACAGAAAATCACCTTTAACCATGAAATTCAACTTCCGAATACAATCTTTGATTAGGTAGAACTTTTCCTTGTACTCCTACTTTGGACCTAATTTATCAAAGCTCTCCAAGACTGGAGAAAATAGACTTTCATGGGCAAACCTAGGTGATCCAGCAAACCTGGAATGGGTCTGGTCCAGGATGGGAAACATTTGCCAAACAATTGCAAATGATTTAGTAAATTCATTTCAGGTTTGATTGCTCACCTAGGTTGTTCCATGATAGCTCATCATCATTTTTTTCAGAAAGCCCTTTATATAACACAGTATTGTGTTATCCTAGTAAATTCTCACTACTTGCTTCATATAATCGGAAATTTGATTAATATAAAACGTATGTATAAGCCAACTACTGAATAATGTTAACGATGTCAAAAAAGCAGCTCACCCCAGACTTGTAATGGCCCTGTACTTCTTTCCATGGGCCCCCCCAGGCTCGGATGCCACACTCTGCAGATGAACATCGACCCCTGGTCTTCTGGCAGCGATGGGGTGATCAGTAAACTCGTTGTACAGCTGTATGTGTGATCTGGTTGTACGAGAGCCATGGAAGTATCTTGTCTATGTGTTGGAAGAGAGATCAGATTTCCATTCTTCTCCTTCTTATACCAAGTCACAGAAAGATCATTTGGGAAATAGCCAGAGATTTTATAAGTCAGTCTGGTCTCTGTGTTCTCATGTAATATTGGTCTGCCTGTTTCTTCTATCACAGGGTGCCAGGGAATATCTGTAAAACAAACTTCATTTATTAAACTTTGAAAATTATTTTATTTTATTGTAAATCTAACTTAGTTTGTAATGAATCTAATCCTGCGGTGATAGGTAATAAAATATTATGGGAATTTAGGAAGTATCAATAGGTACAGAAATTTCAATATGAAGGGTAATGTGTAATGTGTGGTGTTGTTGGCCTGCACTGCATTTGTTGACGATTACTGAGATAATAATCCAATTAGCCAAAATCCTACCGTTTCCCCGATTATAAGGCACTGTCTTATATTTTTTGAAATGCCAAAATATGCCCGAATTGTAATCTTTAGTGCTCCACATTATTTTAATGTTTTGGGGGTAAAACCTCATTAAACTCAGAGAACACAGAACTTGGTCTGATCCATGGATGATGAATTTTACATTTGTCAGCTCCTGCGGTGGTACTGAAAGTAAATGAGTTAAAAAATGAAAACTGACTTTCAGGTAGATATAAAAAAACAATATTTTACACGCAGCATGAAAAAGTACTTAAAGAAAACCTTCTACCTGCTGATAAAAATGTTTGCCCTTATACCCCAGAACTTTGATGCTCATTAATCCAGGAAACTCACCATTTATCCTAGGTGGTCCTGTGCTTTGTTGTATTGGATGTTCCAGGCTGGGGTGTTCCACACTACAGATAAACTCCAGATCCTCGGTGTATGATTTTCGCTATGAAGGATAGGGAAGAGGAGCACTGATACGTGTTATTAGCCATTCTCTCATGTTTTATATCAGGTATACGGTATCCCATTGTACGTGTGCACTCAGATAAAGATACTCCCTTCTTCTCTAGCCAAGTCACTGTCAGGTTTTCCGTGAAATAGTTGGAGATTTTACAATTCGTCTCTTGTCCTTTTTGCACAATGAGAGAGCTTACATCTTCAATTCTCGGATGCCATGGAAAATCTAAAGTATAATAAGATATAAATGATCATAAATATCAGTGACATACATGAATATAGTCTTGGAGAGCTTTATTAAATCAGGCCAAACATTACAACCATGTGAAATAATCCACCTTGTACCAGGCTAATATATATATACATAGTTCTCCCCAGAGGTTTTTAGCTGGTTGCTCCATCCGGCTGCTTTGAATACCCCGCCTAGCTCTCGGCAGCTCTCATCCTCGAATGCACGGATCTCAGTGAGGCTGCTCTGTGCTCTGTGTCATCCGTTCAGAGGATTGCTGCTGGGATGAGAGGTGAGCACACAGCTCAGCCTTCATGTGAAGGAGACACAGGCAGCCCCGCCCCCATCTCATAGTATGAGCTTGGATTACTGTTTAAAAAAAATCTGCCTGTGATATGTATCCACTGTGTATAAAGTCTGCATGTCATTCTGCATCCTCACAGCTCTGTGTACAAACCTCCATATCTCCTAAACTGCATGTCACAATGACCTGTAATTTTCAGGGTGTACAGGGGACCCTCATAGATACTAGTTATTACAATTTCAATTTCAAAGAATTTCAAGATATGGGGGTCACAAATGTAAAGTTATGAAAATTGAACTTTGGGGTTGCTGTTTCAGAGGAAAGTGTAACTAGGAGTCCTAAATTGAAAGTGCAAATTGGGGACCCCGGAGCCACTAACATAGCAAGGAGCATTGTGCAGACAGATATGTGTAACAGAGCAGGCAGCACATTTTGCTAGGTAGAGATTTATGTTCTCATAATGCCATACTAATTACATTTTAGAAAGGTTTAGCCACAAGTGTCCCCCACTTAAAGTTCCAGTTTCCTATGCCTCCACGTGTACCTTAAAATTTCAAGTTAATACAACCAACAGTTTAGGAGATCTGAAGGTTTGAACACAGCGAGTTGTTAGGCTGCAGAATATGACAAGCAGCTTTTACACTCACATAGCGATCACACTGCACTGCCGATGACATTACACTCTGCAGATAAACGTCACAGACAGTGTTTTTATATAGAATATGGACAGTGATAGGAGGGGGTCACTATCTGCCTTGTCCCTATCTGATATCACATGCATGATGCTATTAAAGCATCTCCCCATTTTTACCATTATATTAAAGAGTGACTTTCTCTGTTATGTAATGGAAAAATGTGCGTTTTTTTCTATTTACACTTTTGTGGAGAGGACCTCTCCCCTTCAGTCTTCACTTCCATTTGGGTAAAGACCTAATGGGAAATACGCAGCCTCCTGGGATATTTGTGTCACATATCCCAAAAGGCTCTGCATTGCTCCTTGTGTGCATGCACCTTCAGAGGATTTCTTATCATGATTTCTTATTAGATGTGTTCAATCTAATGCGCAGTGCAAGGCAGCACTGGACGTACAAGTGAGCATCAGAGAAACGGTTCTGGAAGCTGAGCCAGCATGGGTCTGCTGGGCTAATTTTGTAAAAGAATCAAGTGAAAAAGAAAATGTTTTCACAAAAGTTCACTTTAACTAAATATAGACACTAAATATAGACACAAATATAGAAGTTAGGCTGAATTCACACCGGCAGTAAGGTTACATTGTCCATTCCTCATGCCAGGAACCACTGCTGCTTAAAAAACTTCTAGCTCTGAAAAAGCCCAGCACTTACCGCCTGTTACCAATCCCAGATGCCCAACACTTACCGCCTGTTACCAATCCTAGGTGCCCAGCACTTACCACCTGTTAGCAATCCTAGGTGCCCAGCACTTACCGCCTTTTACCAATCCTAGGTGCCTAGCACTTATCGCCTGTTACCAATCCTAGGTGCCCAGCACTTATCGCCTGTTACCAATCCTAGGTGCCCAGCACTTACCGTCTGTTACCAATCCTAGGGGCCCAGCACTTACCGCCTGTTACCAATCCTAGGGGCCCAGCACTTACCGCCTGTTACCAATCCTAGGGGCCCAGCACTTACCGCCCGTTACCAATCCTAGGTGCCTAGAATAATCTTTCAGAATCTTTTTTTCTAGATTTTCCTCCTTTAAAATTGGGTGCGTCTTATATTCTGGAGCGTCTTATACGGCGAAAAATACGGTACACCTCTCAATTTAGCACCACTTTATATCCAATGAATTAGAATCTGGTGTTCCAGATTTGGTTCCAATAATAAAACCCCCTTAGGGAGTATGCTGGTGGATCCTTACCAGAACCTCCGATATGGAGGGTGTAGTGCTCTGTTCACTATTGTTGTGTGTGGGAAATGTATTAAACCACCGGACCAACCAAAGGGAGTCTGCTATGTTTACTATAGAACTGATAGGAGGTAAGTACTATGAAAGGTAATAGGGTACATACTGGCTTTCCTGCTAGTTAATATATACCCGTCAGGGGCGATACTATTTGATCACTAGTGGTTTACTTGAAAGCTGAAGTGTTTCCATATTACCTTTAGTAATACACACCTCCCGCTGGCCCTATAGTAACAGAACAGACTCTATTTTTTGTTCCTTCCTGCAAACACAAACATTTTATATTACAGAGTTAAATCACATTTGCACAGAATTAAGACTTCACAGCACATCCATTCATGTCTTGTAATGTCATGTAAAACTTTTAAATACATTAGTGTAAATTTACTAATCTCAATTTGCACAGAAAAAATAAATAAGCGCTTTGATATTGCTGACATATTTCTGACAATGCTAATTGTTTAGCTGTTCTGCTGTCATGCTTTCCTCCATACTTTGGGCTCTATTTATAAATTATTCCACCAGTCAGTTCCTCTGAAACTCGATGACAGATGGTTGTATCTCTCTACAGGCATCCTACTGAAACAATGCCCCTGATTCATCATTGAAATCCGCGATCGCGGGAAGCGCGATAATACGCGCGACC
>NW_027317976.1:0-7999 GCF_032062135.1 Pyxicephalus adspersus | reverse complement strand
TTTACCAAATATCAAGAATTCCCCAGAACTTATCCGTGTCTGCCAACAAAAAAAGTCAGAATTATCTCCAAAAAAGGTCATGCAGCGTGATCCATCATCAAACTTATAGGAGAACATGGCATACGATACAATTATAAGAATACCTGGGGGTTATTCTAATTCGCCCTTGAAGGTAAAACATACAAAGACCAGACTTCATCAAGGCAGATGCAATTTACAAACCTTTAAACAAGCCATTCATAAGGCAATGTTTTAGTTGGATACAATGATTGACTAGACCAGAGGTGTCCCAACTCCAGCCCTCAAAGACTATGGTTAAAAAACCTATAGTTCACAGAATAAGAATTATTCTACATGTGACAGTTAAAGAATTTGAAATGGACACACCTGGATTAGATGAATAGATAAATGATTATAAATTATTAAAAAAAAAAATAATGTTCTTTCATGCATTTTAATCATTGTTTGGGTGGACTTAGAATCAGGTCGATATCTGAGTGAAATTAATACGAATAAGAAATCGAATAGTGTATACCTAGCATGATGATGACAAAGATATAAAACCGCGTTAACAGCAGCTTTCTATTGTTTTTGTTTAACAAACTCAGTAGTCAATAGTTAGACAGTTTTACCTTGGTAAACCTCAGAGATATAGATTTTTATCCTACACATTATTATTATAAACAAATAGAATTTATAAATCACCAACATATTATATTATGCATAAGTCATATAATAAATATCTGCACATATCTGCAAAATTTTAGGACCTATACTAGTAATAAAGAGAACATCCAAGTTTCTCTACCACATAACGTAGTGCGATGTGTTATTAGACTTTGGATTTTTTATGTGTAAACCAGGCAGACATAGGATATACAGTAGAAATACTCAGACACCTATTTGTTGTAGCTAATGCAATGCACCCTATTTCAGGCATGTCAAAGTCACAGACCTCTCCCCATTGAAATGCATGCTCAAATTTCACTTTCAATCAGCAGATGCACACAGAAATAAATCCTTACTATTTAAAGTCAAGACGACTCATCCTAGTAGATAACATTTCTACATAGCAATGTTTACATGGCCTGTTAAGTGGGAAAGGAAAACTTATGGAACAGAACCAAGGATCAGTCATTATAAAACTCTGAATTCCCATTTTAGGGCTATAATATATATATATATATATATTGCATTTTAAAAATGCCTCATTGCACTGCTGCTGCCTATCTCCTCTAAATCACACAGTTGCAGTCACAAGACTATAGGATGGACAGACTAGATGTCAAAGTGTAATACTGTACAGTGTAGAAATGGTTCACAAGTTGTCAGAGGCCATTTAACCTGCAATTCAGCTATTAGGTCCCTGCCCTCCCCCAGTAGCTGTAACACAAGGTATTTTCCAGTGTTCAGTAAATCAAATAGTAAAGCTGAAGCAAACTTGTACAAGAGAACGGAGTAATAATATGAATACTTCATAATACAAATCTGGCCTGTTTAGCCAGATACACAAGCAGATTTTGCACATCAGATCAACTTTTCTATTTTTTAATTGCTTCTATTGGCTGGTGCACCTAATGCCTTTCAACTACCATAATGTTTTTTTCACCCGCTGTTCAAATGTAATCGAGTGTTTGTACACGAAATACCAGACTTGTGTGCAATGTGGAGGAGGAGGAGGAGAAGAAAGCGGTTTTACAGATGCAGATTATTTTGGATTCACTTCCGATCCAATTGTTTCATCAGATTTTAAATCTTTGTCACTACCAAGAGGCTGCCAACACATTTTTACAATTCTGAAGAAGGGTGTCAAACTCAAATACACAGAGCGCCAAAATTAAAAACTTATACAAAGTTGCGGGCCAACCTTAAACTTTATTGAAAAAAATGTAGGACATTTTTCCTCCTCATTAGATATAAACATATGGATTTTCATATGAAAACAAAGGTTTTGCTTCACATTCAATCTGGAACAAGCTTATAATAGAGAAATACATTTTTTTTAATTTTATTTAAGAAAAAAAAAATCTTATGCCTCTTTCTCTATTTGTAGCCTTCTGAGTTATATTGCAATGGTAACCTTTTTGCACAGGCTAACAATAATAACAATATTCTTCTATATAAATCCAACCATTCAAGTCCATGGCCTTTGAGTAGAAGGAAAAGTACAGCTGAGGGGGAGTGCTGGAAATGCCAAACGCAGCGCCAGTGCCGTGCTAAATCTTGAAATACTCTTGAAATAGTGCCGCTACTAAAATTCCTGGCATTACTTGCGTCTAATTCAGGGCCACGCATAGGCAAAGAGCCCGCTGGTCTATAGGCGCGAGTGATGCTGGGAATTGTAGTAGGGGCACTATTTCAATGCAGCTGTGGGCCAGCTGCAGTTCATATCTTTCTGGGTTTCTGAGGTTTTCAAGTTGTCTGCACGATAACTGAAGGAACATTGCAGAACCTATAAATGCTTACTAAGCAGTCCGAGTTGCAATTTGGTAACCAACATCCCTACAGGTTTATTTTAGGAGCTCCACCAAGGGATACTACAGTACTATTTTAAGCTGGACATTCTGAAATAAGCATGCTTCTTTTAATAACTTGTTTAAAAATGTCACAGCACAACTTATATACCACCATTGTGTACTTGATATTTTTGGTAAACATAGAACCTAGCTATAGTCTTGGATGAAAATGTATGGTTTAAGGTTAGAAATCAAGATTAAAGCACACCTCTCTAAATAGATTGAGCTGGAAAATGTGAAAGACCCAGCTATAAGCTGTGTGAAACCATATATACAGACCTGTAAAACACTATTTCCTGACATAAAAAAAAATAAAATAATCAGTAAACTGAAGTATAGAGAGATAATTTTTTTTCCATGAAGTGCATGGTCTTTAAGGTTGCTGCTCACAAAACTTTGATTTTACCTGTAACCTGGCAAAAAGGCAGGTCTACAAAATTATTGGTACGTATTACATCTGAATCCTTAACATATCTATTACAAAGAAGTCCTAAAAGAATAATTCCGCATAAAATGAAAGTGCTAAAAATTGAACTGACTGCCGAACAGTTTCATGAATTGTGTTTTTAGAAGCCAAATGGCTTTTACCAAATATCAAGAATTCCCCAGAACTTATCCGTGTCTGCCAACAAAAAAAGTCAGAATTATCTCCAAAAAAAGTCATGCAGCGTGATCCATCATCAAACTTATAGGAGAACATGGCATACGATACAATTATAAGAATACCTGGGGGTTATTCTAATTCGCCCTTGAAGGTAAAACATACAAAGACCAGACTTCATCAAGGCAGATGCAATTTACAAACCTTTAAACAAGCCATTCATAAGGCAATGTTTTAGTTGGATACAATGATTGACTAGACCAGAGGTGTCCCAACTCCAGCCCTCAAAGACTATGGTTAAAAAACCTATAGTTCACAGAATAAGAATTATTCTACATGTGACAGTTAAAGAATTTGAAATGGACACACCTGGATTAGATGAATAGATAAATGATTATAAATTATTAAAAAAAAAATAATGTTCTTTCATGCATTTTAATCATTGTTTGGGTGGACTTAGAATCAGGTCGATATCTGAGTGAAATTAATACGAATAAGAAATCGAATAGTGTATACCTAGCATGATGATGACAAAGATATAAAACCGCGTTAACAGCAGCTTTCTATTGTTTTTGTTTAACAAACTCAGTAGTCAATAGTTAGACAGTTTTACCTTGGTAAACCTCAGAGATATAGATTTTTATCCTACACATTATTATTATAAACAAATAGAATTTATAAATCACCAACATATTATATTATGCATAAGTCATATAATAAATATCTGCACATATCTGCAAAATTTTAGGACCTATACTAGTAATAAAGAGAACATCCAAGTTTCTCTACCACATAAGGTAGTGCGATGTGTTATTAGACTTTGGATTTTTTATGTGTAAACCAGGCAGACATAGGATATACAGTAGAAATACTCAGACACCTATTTGTTGTACCTAATGCAATGCACCCTATTTCAGGCATGTCAAAGTCACAGACCTCTCCCCATTGAAATGCATGCTCAAATTTCACTTTCAATCAGCAGATGCACACAGAAATAAATCCTTACTATTTAAAGTCAAGACGACTCATCCTAGTAGATAACATTTCTACATAGCAATGTTTACATGGCCTGTTAAGTGGGAAAGGAAAACTTATGGAACAGAACCAAGGATCAGTCATTATAAAACTCTGAATTCCCATTTTAGGGCTATAATATATATATATATATATATTGCATTTTAAAAATGCCTCATTGCACTGCTGCTGCCTATCTCCTCTAAATCACACAGTTGCAGTCACAAGACTATAGGATGGACAGACTAGATGTCAAAGTGTAATACTGTACAGTGTAGAAATGGTTCACAAGTTGTCAGAGGCCATTTAACCTGCAATTCAGCTATTAGGTCCCTGCCCTCCCCCAGTAGCTGTAACACAAGCTATTTTCCAGTGTTCAGTAAATCAAATAGTAAAGCTGAAGCAAACTTGTACAAGAGAACGGAGTAATATTATGAATACTTCATAATACAAATCTGGCCTGTTTAGCCAGATACACAAGCAGATTTTGCACATCAGATCAACTTTTCTATTTTTTAATTGCTTCTATTGGCTGGTGCACCTAATGCCTTTCAACTACCATAATGTTTTTTTCACCCGCTGTTCAAATGTAATCGAGTGTTTGTACACGAAATACCAGACTTGTGTGCAATGTGGAGGAGGAGGAGGAGAAGAAAGCGGTTTTACAGATGCAGATTATTTTGGATTCACTTCCGATCCAATTGTTTCATCAGATTTTAAATCTTTGTCACTACCAAGAGGCTGCCAACACATTTTTACAATTCTGAAGAAGGGTGTCAAACTCAAATACACAGAGCGCCAAAATTAAAAACTTATACAAAGTTGCGGGCCAACCTTAAACTTTATTGAAAAAAATGTAGGACATTTTTCCTCCTCATTAGATATAAACATATGGATTTTCATATGAAAACAAAGGTTTTGCTTCACATTCAATCTGGAACAAGCTTATAATAGAGAAATACATTTTTTTTAATTTTATTTAAGAAAAAAAAAATCTTATGCCTCTTTCTCTATTTGTAGCCTTCTGAGTTATATTGCAATGGTAACCTTTTTGCACAGGCTAACAATAATAACAATATTCTTCTATATAAATCCAACCATTCAAGTCCATGGCCTTTGAGTAGAAGGAAAAGTACAGCTGAGGGGGAGTGCTGGAAATGCCAAACGCAGCGCCAGTGCCGTGCTAAATCTTGAAATACTCTTGAAATAGTGCCGCTACTAAAATTCCTGGCATTACTTGCGTCTAATTCAGGGCCACGCATAGGCAAAGAGCCCGCTGGTCTATAGGCGCGAGTGATGCTGGGAATTGTAGTAGCGGCACTATTTCAATGCAGCTGTGGGCCAGCTGCAGTTCATATTTAGGATTCCTTTGGGGGCCAAAAAAACGACGTTGGGGGCCAGATTTGGCCCCCCGGCGAGAGTTTGACACCCCTGATTCAGAACAAGGTAATACAAGTCAGTAAGACGTGGGGGGACAAACTTGGGGCAATGGGGCATGAAACAGCTTCTGTGGTACAGTTCCTTTGCAAGGCCCAGTACATACTTTTTATTTGCCTGTACTTCCGTTAGGTTACACACCAACACAAAGAGGTGAGAAAAAACATTCAGGTACTGTCATGAATAAGAACAGGGGACTGTGGTGCTACAAGAGTCTCTGCTAGCCACTGATCCAGTCAAATGTTAAAAGAAAAAAGACTTTAAATTAATTATAAAAAGAGCAGCAACACATTTGGAGTTACAAAATGGTAGTTGGCAGATGTGTCCTGGTATCACCACTCCATATGAGATATTTATCTTCAAGATAATCTGAAGTCCTTACAAAGGCTGCATATTGAATGACTGGAATGGGTAACATACACAAATAACCCCCTTTTTTGTCATTTCATTCTGCAGACCAAAACCAAGCCATCATTTAGCAGCATACTGAGTCAAGTATTTTGTGTTACTTTGTTTGATATATGACAGCACATTTCTGCAACACAACTGGGAAAGGCAGACGAGCAGCATGAACCTGCATAGGAGGTCATCTCCAGCTTTGTTCTGCTTTTACAATAGGGAGTGATTACAGTGTACAGCGATATGACACATCCACAATATAAGGTTACAGTATAGAACTTTTATGTAGGTAATATATCAAAGAAGAAACCACCATGATAAACTTTGCCCTGATGTGGCCTATTTCTGTCACGTTGCATGTGCTGTGAGCATAGGGTAGTATTTAGAAAGCTCTGGCACAGTTCCAGATTAAACAAAGCTTGGTTCCAGAAGAAGGACAGCCAGTCAATTCCACATTACTGTGCTGACCTATATTAACTTCTAGTCAGCTGAGGCAAGCTCACAGCTGGCAGCCAATCCTTGCGAGGGGAGGGATGGCCGGACAGCCTATAGAAAACCAGCCACTGCAGCACAAACGGGATTTATTTAACTCTTACAACACTGTTAGTAAATGTAACAAACTACAAGTGTTCCAACACATACATATCAATGGAGGCCTGAATACAAGTAAAGCAAAATGCTGCCACCGGAAGAAACAATTTATTTTATTTATTTTGTATTTCAGGAATTCTGGTAGAAAAACAAAGATATTCACAAAAAACAAAAAATCACGCAATGAGGGTGAATTACTGTATGAATGTTGGCTGTTCACTTAGGAAAGCAAAATAACTTTAACACTTTAAAAACCTTCATTTGTTGTTTACCGTTGGTAAATTCTGCTGGATCAAAATCTAGAACTAGATCTGTCTATGTCTGTAAAACTTTAAAGAATAAACATAAACAGGTTTATGCTGGAAGGGGAACAGTTTTAGTGAATTGTAAAGTGCATTAAAATCCCATTTTCAGTCATTAAAACAATGTCGATAGCTGTAGCAGGTTTTTTTTTTTTTTTTTTACAGATCATAGTCTTTGGTGTTATTTGCACCCTGGACAAAGCTGTGCTGTGCTCTGCCAGGTTACCCAATGCACACTAGTGATGAGTAGGGGACTGGAAATATATGGAGCAGGTGAGGGCGTTTGGCACCATCTAAGATAACAAACATTATGTCTATACCTGGTATTTACATATAAATGGTATGAAATTACTCAAAAGTCACAGTCTACAGGCAGAAAACCTAATCCAAAAAAAATTCAGCCCCCTACACCTTTTGGGAGCAGCTTAGTTTGGGCACAGGAAGTGAAAAGAGGTAACCCTGTGTAATTTTCAAGTCACAAGTTGGAGGTCGCACAGACAGACAAAAGTCCTGGTAACTGCATAACCTTAAGAAAATATTTTTTTTCTTCTGGAGGTGAGGATTATATCATCCAAACACGTGCCACATCCCCACACATAACTTGTATATTTCTAGAGACTGAGAAAATGTGGGACTTTTTAGGCACTTTATATTACCTTTTTAATTTATGAATATCAATTAAATGATTATGATAAAATCACAAGTTTAAAACAAAAAAGTCCCAATATTTTTTTAAGTCTTTACAAATGCATAAACCTTAAGAACTGAGAAAAAAAAATCAACTTAGTCTTTTACCAAGGAGGTAATCTTTATGCCCGCTCTATAAGAGTTAAACTCACAACTGCAGTGGCAGCTGTTTAAACCCCCTGACCTCACACACTGCCCCATCCCCCTTCATCTGATTATCCAGTTCTTGAGGTTATGCAGTTAACAGAACTTTTGGCTGTCTCAACAATGACATTCTGAAGATCCATCAAAGAGGATATTTACAGCTTTAATAAAAATAAATGAACTTTTTATGATCTGAAAATGTGTTTTTAAAGTAATTACCACATTTAAATACACATATATAATTTGCATTTATTAAAACAGATTTTGTAGAACAGATTATTTAAAAGCACAATGAGCATGATAATTAC
>NW_027317975.1:0-7999 GCF_032062135.1 Pyxicephalus adspersus | reverse complement strand
AATTAGCAAAAATTTACTATAGTGATAAAATAAGATATTTTTACTATGGGTTGTAGGGATCCTGCAGTAGGGATATCAACAAAAAATGTAGAATTTTCTGCAAAATATGATAAAATGCATAAGAGGTAACAGGGGTGGCAAAATGAGGGTGGTTTTTGGAGTGGAAAGCAAACCACTACCATGTGACAGTACCATGATCGGCTGCAGCTGTGTGAAGCCTTTGTAACATGGGGAAAGCCTTGAAATAACTTTTGGGTCTTCATGGACCCCTTATATAATTACTATATCCACAGCTCACAGTACATTAGCATGCTGGTCAGTGGGAATAATGCTTTTTACATTGCTGGCCATTGGGAAGAATGTCACCCTTACAGCCAAAAATATCATTGGGGTCACTTAGTCTGACCTGAGAGACACAAACTGCTTATTGCTCAAGGAACCCGCAGCAAGCTCTGGAAGGACCTTGGTTGAGAAACCCTGGCCTATTGATTGTCCTTGTCCCCATCCTGGGCGTACTGAGTATTTCACAGGGTTCTCACTGTCGATTGGGGCTATAAGGTATCAAGGACTAAGGAACAGATTTCTATTTAAATACAACGTGCATGTATCGTTCATTGCTGTCACATCTGGAAACCTGTTGTAAAAACTGCCATGGGCAACACGGTGGCTCAGTGGTTAGCACTCCCTGGGTCCCCGCGTTTGAATCTCAGCTAGGACACTATTTGCATGGAGTTTGCAGATTCCCCCTGTGCTTGCGTGGGTTTCCTCCCACATTCCAAAAACATGTTAGTTTAATTCGCTTCCCCCGAAATTGACCTTAGACTGTGTTAATGATATATAACTGTGGTAGGGACATTAGATTGTAAGCCCCTTTAAAGGACAGCTAGTGACATGACTATGGAGTTTGTACAGCGCTGTGTACTATGTTGGTGCTATATAAATACTGTGTAATAATAATGGCTGCAGTGCATGTGGATAGGATGTGGCTTTAGAGAATCAGCATCAATGACATGCAGAGAATGATAAAAAAAAGTGAATAAAAACTGTATTTTATTATGAAAATCCATGGTGGTGTGAAACAGCACATTTGGCAGCCCTTTGATGTGCACCCAGGAGCGGCAAACTGCCCCACAGGGAACCGGATTTGGAGCAAATCTTGGGCAGCCAGAAGCCACTTGTCACTTTTGGATGTGATCTGCTGCAGCCATGTGCAACAGCATGCAAAAAATGATACCCAACCTCATTCACTTGAATGGGAGATGTTGGAACCGCAGTTGTGCCCATAGCAGAATGTTGTGGCTCACTGTGGGTCTGAAGTTGACCTTAGGGTATACATCTAAGTGTACGTCCAAGCAAAATGTTATCTATGGGGAAGGGTAAGAGCATCTTAAGGTTACAAGTTCGGTTAAAGAAACTTTTCCCTACTTTCTGTCCAGCTGGCCCAGCAGGGTAGGATTTAGGACAAGTAAGGACAGGATGGGTCGAAACCCGGAACAGATTTATTTTCTTCTCCCTGTCCCTATTGTAAAAGTACTGAGCATTGGGTTACAATTATTGTGCAGCACTAATAAATAAACACATATAAAATAGGCTGCTGTAGCATAATGTCATATCATAATATATTCATACTTTTAGTATCTATACATGGAAGTTATGTTTTTAAGATCTTTCAATGCATTGATAAAATAATCAGGACCAAACCAACAAATAAATAATAAAAAAATAAACTTTACCAAGCTTTGTTTCCTTCTACTTCCAGCAGCTCTGCATTTGCAGCCACACAATATGTGAAACATCTATTCAGCCGAATGTAGGTCAGAAGGATTCTGGGAGTATTTCTATCTCTCCATGTCTCCCACTGCTTTCTATTTTAATAATGACTTATTTCCAGGTTCAAACTCCCAACCACAAACTCTTGGCTTGTTAACTTGCCGCCATTCCATAAAGTGCTGGAAAGGATCTGCTAACGTGGAAGATACAAAATTGTATTCCTGGTGATTTCAGGTAATGTGCATTCGTTTGCAACAACCTATATGGCCATAAAAAGCGTATCTCTTGTTTAAATGTCATGCCAATATCCTGACCAAGAAAATCAGATCATTGGTCAATCTGGATCCACCCACTGAGAAGAAGCCATGTCCTGGAGGAGACTTTTAGAGGGACTCTATAGCAAATAAATATTTTCTCATAAACAATTTTTGCCTTATAAGAATCCCAATTCAGGTTTATGTGACTTATTGTTTCTCATAATAACCCTTGCTAATAGCTGGAGCTCTATGCAACAGTCCCGGTGCCTCTTTGTGCAGATATTTTGCAAAAAAAAATTGCAATATTCTGAATTTTATTATTATCTTTATTATTACCTCACCCGCCTAGATTGTAAGCTCTTCGGGGCAGGGTCCTCTTCTCCTCTTGTGTCACCATCTGTAACTGTATGTCATTTGCTACCCCTATCTTTGTACAGCGTAATATGTTGGCGCTATATAAATCCTGTTTATTAATAATAATAATAATTATAATAATAATAATAAAAATACCAATAACATATTATGCAGCGTTTTACAAAGTCCATAGTCATAGCACTATTTAAAATGAAGATAATAGAAAAAATATTTAAAATGTTATCATGATAAAATTGATCAAAAACCTTATTTCTTTTAACATTCACTTATGAAGCTCACTTAACAATGAGTATTATAATAAAGCCATAAATATCTGTGTTTATGTTAAACATAAAAATATTTGGTCTTTCTCCTGGTTACTACCTTAACTGCCACATCCCTTGATTGATCCAATTCATATAAACATACAAAAGAAAATTGGAACTTTTAAGGCAGTAACAACAATTGGTATCATGAGTATATTCAAAATATATCTATTTATTTAAAATCATATCAAAACATATCAAACATTAAAACAATAATATTTATTCATTTCATCTCTAAAAATCACATAAAATCTTCCCTAAGAATGGTGTACAATTTCGGATTAATATAAATATTTGTTCGAGTTCTCTACGCGTTTCGCGGCATAATCACCCGCCTCCTCAGGAGATCTAGAAGCTTTACATGTTCATTAAAAATTGTACAATGCACAAACTAATGAAGTATTTTCTCCCAAAAACTCTACCTGACAGCATTTGTTGGAGGGGAACTTCAGTTCTGCGTTCATAAGAAGCAATGTTGCCCCTTTTTACTTATACTTATCTCCCCCCAGTGCCCTGTTTACCCACCGGAGCAAAGTAAAATACCTGTAACCCCATGTAAGCTCTGATCAGACTGACTTGGAGCCCACACTGGGATTTTTTATACCTGGATCCAGTGGGCAAATGAGAACTTTTGTGCCGGTGTGCTGTCACTTGGGTGCACTAGGACTGGACTACCCTGATACATACACGAGTCTTATGTGGCTCTGATTGGGAATCAGCATCAAGCAGGTACTAATTAAAGCTGAACTTAAATTTTGTTCACAAAAAAGTCCTTTAAATATATTCTTCAATAGCCTCAAACAATGCAAATTTGCTCTAGGTATACATATGCACCAAATGCCCTTGAAACCCAAATTAAAAAGAGACAACATCACAGTGCTGCAGATCACCTATGCAAGGAGGAAATGAATGGGAGGAGCCACTGATTGCCACCTGCAGAAAATTACAAGGGGGTGTGTGCAAGACCAGCCACCCTGCACAACAAGAGAGAGTAGAACTGACTGGTCTATTTTTAGGAAAATTTGGAAAGTTAGTGCAGTGATCTGGAAGAAATACACACAGGCCAACAACATTCAGTTAACAATACACATGCTTCTTATTTATTTATCCAAAGGGTTCAGCTTTAGGTGAATTTTAGCATTAACAGGTTCACTGTAGTTTGATAATTCGGGACAGGGGCTGATTAGATCCAGGTAGAATTTATAATTTTTATTAATATTAATATTATTATTATTAAACTGGATTTATATAGCGTAAACATATTATGCAGCACTGTACATTAAATAGAGAGAATTAAATATGTTGGTGTTATTTATTAGTTTTTTTTTTTATTTAAATAGCAAAGAACTAATATTTATCAGTGCATCTTGATAATTTCTATTTGATTCCCCAAACCTGAGGAAGTCACATGATGACCTGGATAACATTTTGTGAAATATCACAGCATGGAACATACCTCACAGCTGTGCTGGCTCTGGTTCGATAAAAGATATTTTTACTTTTAGGCATCCGTTTGTCTTTTTGTTTCTCTTTGCATTGATTTTGTAAACTGACTCTGGTCTGAAGGTCATGTAAGGCCTCTGTGCATTGTGCTGAAGATCAGCGCCATAAATCAGCACCAGATTCCCAGATCTGGTGCTGATTTATGGCGCTACAAACCCTGGCAAAGAACAGAGGGATTTCAACATCAAATGGGAACTTTCTAAAATTAGCAAAAATTTACTATAGTGATAAAATAAGATATTTTTACTATGGGTTGTAGGGATCCTGCAGTAGGGATATCAACAAAAAATGTAGAATTTTCTGCAAAATATGATAAAATGCATAAGAGGTAACAGGGGTGGCAAAATGAGGGTGGTTTTTGGAGTGGAAAGCAAACCACTACCATGTGACAGTACCATGATCGGCTGCAGCTGTGTGAAGCCTTTGTAACATGGGGAAAGCCTTGAAATAACTTTTGGGTCTTCATGGACCCCTTATATAATTACTATATCCACAGCTCACAGTACATTAGCATGCTGGTCAGTGGGAATAATGCTTTTTACATTGCTGGCCATTGGGAAGAATGTCACCCTTACAGCCAAAAATATCATTGGGGTCACTTAGTCTGACCTGAGAGGTACAAATTGCTTATTGCTCAAGGAACCCGCAGCAAGCTCTGGAAGGACCTTGGTTGAGAAACCCTGGCCTATTGATTGTCCTTGTCCCCATCCTGGGCGTACTGAGTATTTCACAGGGTTCTCACTGTCGATTGGGGCTATAAGGTATCAAGGACTAAGGAACAGATTTCTATTTAAATACAACGTGCATGTATCGTTCATTGCTGTCACATCTGGAAACCTGTTGTAAAAACTGCCATGGGCAACACGGTGGCTCAGTGGTTAGCACTCCCTGGGTCCCCGCGTTTGAATCTCAGCTAGGACACTATTTGCATGGAGTTTGCAGATTCCCCCTGTGCTTCGTGGGTTTCCTCCCACATTCCAAAAACATGTTAGTTTAATTCGCTTCCCCCGAAATTGAGCTTAGACTGTGTTAATGATATATAACTGTGGTAGGGACATTAGATTGTAAGCCCCTTTAAAGGACAGCTAGTGACATGACTATGGAGTTTGTACAGCGCTGTGTACTATGTTGGTGCTATATAAATACTGTGTAATAATAATGGCTGCAGTGCATGTGGATAGGATGTGGCTTTAGAGAATCAGCATCAATGACATGCAGAGAATGATAAAAAAAAGAGGATAAAACTGTATTTTATTATGAAAATCCATGGTGGTGTGAAACAGCACATTTGGCAGCCCTTTGATGTGCACCCAGGAGCGGCAAACTGCCCCACAGGGAACCGGATTTGGAGCAAATCTTGGGCAGCCAGAAGCCACTTGTCACTTTTGGATGTGATCTGCTGCAGCCATGTGCAACAGCATGCAAAAAATGATACCCAACCTCATTCACTTGAATGGGAGTTGTTGGAACCGCAGTTGTGCCCATAGCAGAATGTTGTGGCTCACTGTGGGTCTGAAGTTGACCTTAGGGTATACATCTAAGTGTATGTCCAAGCAAAATGTTATCTATGGGGAAGGGTAAGAGCATCTTAAGGTTACAAGTTCGGTTAAAGAAACTTTTCCCTACTTTCTGTCCAGCTGGCCCAGCAGGGTAGGATTTAGGACAAGTAAGGACAGGATGGGTCAAAACCCGGAACAGATTTATTTTCTTCTCCCTGTCCCTATTGTAAAAGTACTGAGCATTGGGTTACAATTATTGTGCAGCACTAATAAATAAACACATATAAAATAGGCTGCTGTAGCATAATGTCATATCATAATATATTCATACTTTTAGTATCTATACATGGAAGTTATGTTTTTAAGATCTTTCAATGCATTGATAAAATAATCAGGACCAAACCAACAAATAAATAATAAAAAAATAAACTTTACCAAGCTTTGTTTCCTTCTACTTCCAGCAGCTCTGCATTTGCAGCCACACAATATGTGAAACATCTATTCAGCCGAATGTAGGTCAGAAGGATTCTGGGAGTATTTCTATCTCTCCATGTCTCCCACTGCTTTCTATTTTAATAATGACTTATTTCCAGGTTCAAACTCCCAACCACAAACTCTTGGCTTGTTAACTTGCCGCCATTCCATAAAGTGCTGGAAAGGATCTGCTAACGTGGAAGATACAAAATTGTATTCCTGGTGATTTCAGGTAATGTGCATTCGTTTGCAACAACCTATATGGCCATAAAAAGCGTATCTCTTGTTTAAATGTCATGCCAATATCCTGACCAAGAAAATCAGATCATTGGTCAATCTGGATCCACCCACTGAGAAGAAGCCATGTCCTGGAGGAGACTTTTAGAGGGACTCTATAGCAAATAAATATTTTCTCATAAACAATTTTTGCCTTATAAGAATCCCAATTCAGGTTTATGTGACTTATTGTTTCTCATAATAACCCTTGCTAATAGCTGGAGCTCTATGCAACAGTCCCGGTGCCTCTTTGTGCAGATATTTTGCAAAAAAAAATTGCAATATTCTGAATTTTATTATTATCTTTATTATTACCTCACCCGCCTAGATTGTAAGCTCTTCGGGGCAGGGTCCTCTTCTCCTCTTGTGTCACCATCTGTAACTGTATGTCATTTGCTACCCCTATCTTTGTACAGCGTAATATGTTGGCGCTATATAAATCCTGTTTATTAATAATAATAATAATTATAATAATAATAATAATAATACCAATAACATATTATGCAGCGTTTTACAAAGTCCATAGTCATAGCACTATTTAAAATGAAGATAATAGAAAAAATATTTAAAATGTTATCATGATAAAATTGATCAAAAACCTTATTTCTTTTAACATTCACTTATGAAGCTCACTTAACAATGAGTATTATAATAAAGCCATAAATATCTGTGTTTATGTTAAACATAAAAATATTTGGTCTTTCTCCTGGTTACTACCTTAACTGCCACATCCCTTGATTGATCCAATTCATATAAACATACAAAAGAAAATTGGAACTTTTAAGGCAGTAACAACAATTGGTATCATGAGTATATTCAAAATATATCTATTTATTTAAAATCATATCAAAACATATCAAACATTAAAACAATAATATTTATTCATTTCATCTCTAAAAATCACATAAAATCTTCCCTAAGAATGGTGTACAATTTCGGATTAATATAAATATTTGTTCGAGTTCTCTACGCGTTTCGCGGCATAATCACCCGCCTCCTCAGGAGATCTAGAAGCTTTACATGTTCATCACCATTAGACATTATTATATTATTCACAATTTTTTTTTTTCCGTAAAATACACTTATACTCTGTTAGCTCTCCTCCAAACTCACATCACAGAAAGCACCTCAGCGCTGATGTTACATGGCACTGGATACAGGGGAATTGCGAGATCATCAAACTGTTCACTTTATAAAATATCACATCTCTTTCTGAATAAATATATTTCAACATATCAATTATTTTTGTATTATTATCAATATTATTATCATATCAATTATTTTTGTATTGTGCTCCACTACACCCTATAGCCCACACGATTCCTTCAATGTTAATAACTATATACAACTTCTTTTTACTCAATTCTTTCATGCCTGTGAATCATTCTAATATATTCTTTGCATGTGCATTGTGTAACCAAAATCTGTGTTACTATCCAACACTAGGGATGAGCGAGAAGGCCTCTGACAGTCTTGCGAAAACTTCGGAGGGGCCAGCGAAATTTCGGCCAACCGTTTTCACAAATTCCATTAAAGTAAA
>NW_027317974.1:0-7999 GCF_032062135.1 Pyxicephalus adspersus | reverse complement strand
TAAACAGTTCTTGTTGCTGTCCTTATATTTGTTTTAAACAAATTAAAATATATAGTTTTCTGTATGTGTATCCATACCGGTAAAGCATGGGAGCATACCTATGAAGCACTGGATCATATCTAAGCATAGAAGGATAACAAAACATGGGTTTTGAATAATCGTACTATTCTGTAAAAGGGAGGCAGTAAGTGAGTGATGGATTCCAAAATTAAGGACATTAGGTTGCCAGGAGAGATATATATACAGCTTGGCTACCTTTTCTAATGGGAGTGTACTAGTGAGTACCTGTGAATAGGTACAAAGCACACATGGCAAGTAGAGGGCACTACACATTTAATATAGATTAAGGAGGATATCACCGACTTATTTGTTATCCACACCTAGGGCACAGACAACAATACAAACCCACCATGTGAAAATGTTCTCAGGCCTTACATTTTGGATAGTCAAAAGTGAATATTGTGGCAGGTAGTAGCTAACAGGGTTCATTAAAATCAATGGGTTTACACAGCATGCTCTAGGTATAGGATGAGTATTTTTGATTTGCATAATGGGGAATGCAGAGGGGAACTATGGAAGGAGGTAAAGCTGACCTGTGGACAGAGGTGCAGCAATGAGCTATCAACAAGGATGTGGAAATAAGTTATGGATAGGGGATGTAGAAGAAAGCTGTGGAAGGAGGTAAAGGTGAGCTTTGGACAGGGGTGCAGAGGTAAGCCATAAAGAATGATGTAAAATTGAGCTGTGTTTGAAGGTGAGTGATAAATGAAGATCATGTGTAAGTTGTAGATGTGGTTGCAAGGGAACCATGGACAGGGGTGCAAAGAAAAGCCATGAATAGGATGCAGAGGTGCGATGTAGATAAAGATCACAGGCAAGCTATGGAGAGGGATCAAGGTATACTATGAATGCGGGTACCAAGGTAAGCCACAGATAGGGGTGTGTAGGTGAAATTATGGATGACACAGGGATTCAGGAATGAGCCGTGGATAGGAGTAAAGATGTGAGTTTTGGACAGGATTGCAGAATTTATATGTGGATTGGGGAGCAAAAGTAAGCTGTGGACAAAGGATGCTGGTATGAGGTGTGGGCAGAGATTAATCATGAAGGGAGGTATATAAATGAATTATGAACAGGGGTGCACAGATGGTCAATAAACAGCGGATGGTAATTTAAGGTGTACAAAACTGGTGGACTGAGGGAATTATTGTGAATGGCGGGTGCAGTGGTGAAATGTATGTGGGGTGCAGGGTTGTACTGAGGGCAGGATCATAGAGATAAAATATCAATGGGGGATCAGAGGAGAATTCATGTAACTTATGGATGGGGGATGCAGCAATGAAGTGGGGATTGGAAGTGTAGAAGTCCGCTGTGAATAGGGTTCCAGGGTTCAGTGTGGATCGAGGTACAGTGAGGTAAACCATGCATAATATTAACTGTGTTTGAGGGTGCAGAGGTGAGATGGTTACAGGAGTGAAGCTGAAAACCATAAACAATGTGTACAATGGTGAGATTTGACCATTGGGTACAGAGGAGTGTGAAATATAGGGGTGCAAAGGTAAACTGTAGATGGGGGGTGAAAGGTGAGCTGTGAATTAAGAGTGCCGTGGTAAACCGTGGATGGGGAAGTGTTTAAAGACGTGAGCTGTGGATGAGAAGGGCAGTTGTGGTCTGTGTAGTAGTGACTTTTTATATTCTTAAAATAGGCTTAGACAAATATTATTTATATATATTTATTATTTATTATATAAATTCTATGTCTATTTGTGTATGTATTTCTTATGACTTCTACTACAGGCCCCATGACTCTGTATTATTTATTCCTGACCTCTAAACTCTACATTGCATACTAGTGACCTCTGCACATACTTCAGCATGCTGTGTTACACATTACGGCCCCATTTACTCTGTTTCTTTAGCCGCTGCCACTGTTGCAGTCTGGTCACCCCCACAGTTTGCACCACATTGTTACTCTTCTCAAGTACCCATGAGTGCCCCAGGTCTTTCACAATCTGAGCAATGCCCCTTTTCCTTAGTTTATAAAACTTTGCCCTGGGAAGACAACAGAGACCAAATGAAAGTTTGAGCGAACTGACTCTCTCCTTCCTTTCACTCTCCAGTGCTGTATGAATGCCCTCTCAAAGCCACACCAATATTAAAGGGCATGGGGGATTGTATCAACATAGCATAGTGGACATTATGGACTCTCAACTTGTTATAAGGATGTCGTAGCCGGTGAGGTGTCAGTGTAGGTCATGGACCTTAGTCTCTCAATCTCACTGCATGTTTCATCCATAGTAAGCCTCAGGAGGTATCTCTATTGAACCTCCTAATCACTGGGTAAGAACCAATGAATCTCAGCCACAGCAAAGGGTTGATGTGAGGGAATGTTACAAGTGGTGACCTAGACTAAATCAATGGGGTGGAAATCAGGCTCGACCGAGCAAGGGTGGTCATTAATCTTCTGCCATTTGGAAATCTGAAGAAGATTTGGACCTTGCAACAGATGAATGAGCCAGCATTCCAATGGGGGAGTTTTCAAGGAGGCCCAAGAAGGGAAGACAATTTGTGACCTTGTCCAGTAAGGTATTGGAATTGAGACTTCTTAGTTGATAAATGGACCATTTTAAGAAAAGAAAATTTGTCAAATGACAGAAAATAGATGTATTAGTCCAATAAAACAATAATAGAAAAACTATTCTTATTAACCACCTGGGCGTTAAACCCGACATAGTTCGGGGTAAAAACACTTGCAAAAAGTGTTAAACCCGAACTTTTCCCAGGTGGTTAAAAATATAAACAAACGTTGTATGACAATCGGATTACAACTGTAAGAAAATACTTACCCGGTCCCCGCAGCTCCTCCAGACACGTCCTCTCTCTTCCTTCTTCCCCTGGCGAGTGATGATCATCGGGGTTTCCCGGTGACGTCGCTGCATGCGTTGGTGTGGGAGGCGGGGTGGGAAATTTAAAAAACTTTTTGTATTGAACTCAATACAAAAAAGCTGTATTGAGTCCAATACAAAGAAATCTTTATATAATATATAATTAATTGTATTATATATATATTAAATAAGCTACTGTACAGTTACATTACTTTATACACTATTTTTTTTTTAAAGACTTGTTTTTTAAAGATTTTTTTTTTAAGCTTTATAAAAAAATTTTTTATTATTAAATTTATAAAATTTAGACATATTTCGGTGAGTTATGCGGTAATTCGGTGAATTATAAGTAATTATTGAGTAATTCGGTAAATTATAGCCTACAATCTAAAATAAATTTCCATGCAAAAAATTTAACACTTTTTGCATGGAAGTACAGAAGTTTGGAAAGAATTAGAGCAGACTTAATGTTAAGGCAAGCTACATCATGCTGGACTGATTAGTTGGCACTGGATGTTTTTGCTTTATTACTTGGCACAAAAAATCATATTGTACATAAAATGGAGTGTATTACATCTTGTTTTTTTTTTTTTTAAATGTGCTTTTAACTGTATCTAATGGGCCTTGACCGTGCCATACAATAAGGTCAGGTGTTTATTTTTTGTTAACTACCTTTTTTAACCAACTACTCTTTTGCCACGTTCATTTTAATGAAAATTGTGTTTGATAAGGGTAGTGATCACTGCCTAATTTTTCCAACAGAATTGTATTTTTATTAGCAAAACTATGGTGAAGCATTATAATGCTTATCATTCCTCTGATAGGCACAATGTGTAACCACATGTCTTTTGTTACATCATGTTAGAAAAGGCCAGGAAGTTTGTGGAGGGGTAATCCCTTAGTTTATGTTCCACAGCTCTCTCAGCATTACCACTAATCTCATATAGGCAATGCTGGTACTAGGTGAATCAGGTGCGTACATTGGACCATTTTTGCTTATAGGTGATGGATGGCACTACTGGGAGTGCATATAAACTTTTATTGACAATCCTGTAAACACTTTGGGAAAATAATTTAAACAGTTCTTGTTGCTGTCCTTATATTTGTTTTAAACAAATTAAAATATATAGTTTTCTGTATGTGTATCCATACCGGTAAAGCATGGGAGCATACCTATGAAGCACTGGATCATATCTAAGCATAGAAGGATAACAAAACATGGGTTTTGAATAATCGTACTATTCTGTAAAAGGGAGGCAGTAAGTGAGTGATGGATTCCAAAATTAAGGACATTAGGTTGCCAGGAGAGATATATATACAGCTTGGCTACCTTTTCTAATGGGAGTGTACTAGTGAGTACCTGTGAATAGGTACAAAGCACACATGGCAAGTAGAGGGCACTACACATTTAATATAGATTAAGGAGGATATCACCGACTTATTTGTTATCCACACCTAGGGCACAGACAACAATACAAACCCACCATGTGAAAATGTTCTCAGGCCTTACATTTTGGATAGTCAAAAGTGAATATTGTGGCAGGTAGTAGCTAACAGGGTTCATTAAAATCAATGGGTTTACACAGCATGCTCTAGGTATAGGATGAGTATTTTTGATTTGCATAATGGGGAATGCAGAGGGGAACTATGGAAGGAGGTAAAGCTGACCTGTGGACAGAGGTGCAGCAATGAGCTATCAACAAGGATGTGGAAATAAGTTATGGATAGGGGATGTAGAAGAAAGCTGTGGAAGGAGGTAAAGGTGAGCTTTGGACAGGGGTGCAGAGGTAAGCCATAAAGAATGATGTAAAATTGAGCTGTGTTTGAAGGTGAGTGATAAATGAAGATCATGTGTAAGTTGTAGATGTGGTTGCAAGGGAACCATGGACAGGGGTGCAAAGAAAAGCCATGAATAGGATGCAGAGGTGCGATGTAGATAAAGATCACAGGCAAGCTATGGAGAGGGATCAAGGTATACTATGAATGCGGGTACCAAGGTAAGCCACAGATAGGGGTGTGTAGGTGAAATTATGGATGACACAGGGATTCAGGAATGAGCCGTGGATAGGAGTAAAGATGTGAGTTTTGGACAGGATTGCAGAATTTATATGTGGATTGGGGAGCAAAAGTAAGCTGTGGACAAAGGATGCTGGTATGAGGTGTGGGCAGAGATTAATCATGAAGGGAGGTATATAAATGAATTATGAACAGGGGTGCACAGATGGTCAATAAACAGCGGATGGTAATTTAAGGTGTACAAAACTGGTGGACTGAGGGAATTATTGTGAATGGCGGGTGCAGTGGTGAAATGTATGTGGGGTGCAGGGTTGTACTGAGGGCAGGATCATAGAGATAAAATATCAATGGGGGATCAGAGGAGAATTCATGTAACTTATGGATGGGGGATGCAGCAATGAAGTGGGGATTGGAAGTGTAGAAGTCCGCTGTGAATAGGGTTCCAGGGTTCAGTGTGGATCGAGGTACAGTGAGGTAAACCATGCATAATATTAACTGTGTTTGAGGGTGCAGAGGTGAGATGGTTACAGGAGTGAAGCTGAAAACCATAAACAATGTGTACAATGGTGAGATTTGACCATTGGGTACAGAGGAGAGTGAAATATAGGGGTGCAAAGGTAAACTGTAGATGGGGGGTGAAAGGTGAGCTGTGAATTAAGAGTGCCGTGGTAAACCGCGGATGGGGAAGTGTTTAAAGAAGTGAGCTGTGGATGACAAGGGCAGTTGTGGTCTGTGTAGTAGTGACTTTTTATATTCTTTTTTAAAATAGGCTTATACATATATTAAATTATATGTCTATATGTGTATGTATTTCTTATGACTTCTACTACAGGCCCCATGACCCTGTTTTATTTATTCCTGACCTCTAAACTCTACATTGCATATCAGTGACCTCTGCACATACTTCAGCATGCTGTGTTACACATTACGGCCACATTTAGTCTGTTTCTTTAGCCCCTGCCACTGTTGCAATCTGGTCGCCCCCACAGTTTGCACCACATTGTTACTCTTCTAAAGTACCCATGAGTGCCTCGGGTCTTTCACAATCTAGGCAATGCCCCTTTTCCTTAGTTTATAAAACTTTGCCATGGGAAAACAACAGAGACTAAATGAAAGATTGAGCAGACTGACCCTCTCTTTTCTTTCACTTTCCAGTGCTGTATGAATGCCCTCTCAAAGCCACATCAATTATAATAATTAAAGGGCATGAGGGATTTTATCAACATAGCATAGTGGACAATACGGACTCTCAACTTGTTATAAGGATAATGTCATATGTGGTCAGGTGTCAGTGTAGGTCATGGACCTTAGTCTGACAATCTCACTGCATGTTTCATCCATAGTAAGCCTCAGGAGGTTTCTCTATTGAACCTCCCAATCACTGGGTAAGAACCAATGAATCTCAGGCACAGCAAAGGGTTGATGTGAGGGAATGTTACAAGTGGTGACCTAGACTAAATCATCGAGCAAGGGTGGTCATTAATCTTCTTCTGCCATTTGGAAATCTGAAGAAGATTTGGACTTTGCAACAGATGAATAAGCCAGCATTCCAATAGGGGAGTTTTGAAGGAGGCCCAAGAAGGGAAGAAAATTTGTGGCCTTGTCCAGTAAGGTATTGGAATTGAGACTTTTTAGTTGATAAATGGACCATTTTAAGAAAAGAAAATTCAGCAAATGACAGAAAATAGATGTATTAGTCTAATAAAACAATATTAGAAAAACTATTCTTATTAATCACAAAATTGAAAAAATATAAATCTCATAATAAATGTTAGTTTAGGCTTCTTAGCAACTGATTATGAGAAGTATAGAATAGTCAAAACTGGATAGGTCAGGGTAACAGGGCCCAAAAATCAGAAAACAACTTTGTTCAGCAGCCTTACACAAAGGTTACACAGGGACTTATGTAAACACGTAGCTATTTTTTAGGAGAAATCACAAAGTAATGAGGAATATGTCACCCAGGAGACCAGCAGGTCTGTAGAGACACCACAACTTTTTTTTTGTAGACTTCCCCAGATCTGTACTTTGAAACATCTCTGTCTCTGAGTTCTGCAGACAGTTCATTTGACCTTATGGCTTAGTTTTGCTCTCATATACATTATCAGCTATGAAGCCTTCTATAAAGAGCTGTTTGCCTTTCCAAATCATGTCCAATTAATTTAATTTACCACCGATGGACTCCAATCAAGGTGCAGAAACCTCTCGGCAGTGATCAAGAGAATTGGGAGGCACCTGAGATAAATTTCATGTGTTGTTGCCAAAGGTCTGAATACCTATGTAAATGAGATATTTCACTTTTTTTCATTTTAACAAATTTACAAAATTCTGTTTTCACTTTGTCATTATGGTGTAAAGAGTGTAGTCTAATGAAAAAGAAAAGAACTGAAAGGATTGTAGCGTCAGGTTGCAACATAATAAAACTTAAAAAAAGTGTTTCCCTAAACCACTGCATACTCAAATATAAGTTAATACATGTTCACCCATTGCACAAAAGTCACAAAGCATTTGGTTTTGGTTTTGTTTTTATTGAAAAGAGCACCATAAAAGTAGTTTGCAAAGCAAATCAAGGTATCTTATAAAGGAAGATAGACAACATTTTTATACCAACTTTTCCAGCACATGATGAGTGAAATCTCAGTCCTGGGTTTGGCTCCTATCTGACACTTCTGGGCTTACTGGATAGTGTTTCTTTTGCTGGTAGCCTAGATTTCTCCAGCTGAACCCTACATCACTACTATGTTCAAAGCAACTGCTGGGGAGGGCTGCAGCACACTAATGACATCACTCTTAAGCTACATACAAGTGCTAGATGAATGTTGCCCATGATGAACAGTTGTGATTGTCTCTGGCACACATCTAGCATCTGTACAGAGGTTCCCAGACATTGTTTATCAATTCCACCCAGAATTCTGTGGGAGGATGCCCATAAGCAAATGCTAATACAAACAAACAGATAGTGACTGGGCCAAGAATCAAACCCTGGATCCTAGGGCTGCAAAGGCAATAGAGCTAGCTACTGAGCCACTGTGCCATCCTATTTTTACTGCACATGTTCTAGGGTGACAATACAGTACCCAGTCTCCCAGTTTTCATGT
>NW_027317973.1:0-7999 GCF_032062135.1 Pyxicephalus adspersus | reverse complement strand
TGGCCATGGTGCCTTGATGGCCATAAATCACATAGATTATCATGACACAGCTTCACATCTTCCAACATCACCTTCCTTGCCACAGGTAGGACACCTCAGAGTCACAAAGATGGTTGGTGGTGGAGGACTTCTCTACCAGATGTTGAGTAGCTATTGGCCCACTGTGTGACTGGGTGATCAATGTCAGAATGCTAACATATCTCCACTCAGGGCCACAAGCCAATCCTAGCTCAAAAATAATCACCCCTGGTGTTCAAACTGCATTTTGACCTCAGAGAGTTCTCTCTGCCACATGCTGCTCAGGTTTAATAAATAGGTCGAAGCTATACAATGCTCACTATGGGTCATTGACTCTGTGTTACATTTTCTATGACTATGTCAATGTCTAAATACTGAGGAATCTTCCTTCATGGCTATAACCTATCATATCTAAAAAGTATTGCCACTGGTGAGCATGTTCTCCGGGTCCTCCATTATTAAGTTCAGATTTTGGGAATGGCATTCAAGACCTTGGCATGCACTCATCTGCATGATATACCCCCTCCAAGATTCCCCATATGTAAAGTTAGTATTTTAGTTTTAAACGTTACCATTAAATCATGTTCATCTGGGAAAATCAGTCCCTCACATGACCAGATGTCCCATTGAAGCCTTTTGTACCAGACACAGTCCTGCATGATATACCAATTTTCCCTTCAGTAGCTTCACTCAGGACTACAACTCATCATATCAAAAAAGTAGTCACACCTGGTGGTAAATTCTCCTTTGTTTTCCCAGTCCTCTTCAATGGCTTTCATTGAGAAATGGCAACTATGGATTGAAGCCTTTTGTTCCAAACACAATCCTGCACAATATATCCCATTTTCCCTTGAGTATCTCCACCCAGAGCTCCAACCCATCATATCTACAAATTACTCACCCCTGGGGGCAATCTTCCCTTTTATCCACCAGTCCTCCTCAATGACTTTAGTTGGGAAATGGTAGATATGGAATGGAGCCTTTTGAACAAGACACAATCCTGCATGATATACCTGTTTCTCTAGAGTATCTCCTCTTCAATACATCATATCAAATTCTCACCCCTGGTGGGCAAATTCTCCCGTTTTCCTGTCCAGTCCATTGAAGCATTTTGCACCAGGCACAAGTGTGCATGGTATAACATCTTTAAGACTTTTTCTATCTATAGTCAGCAATTTAGTATTAAACAATAACATCAAAGCCGAGTGTTTATCTGGGAAAATCAGTCCCGCCACATAGCAAAATTTTAATGTAAGTTGGAAGAGTCTCGCAAGGCAGAGACAGAACAATAAATTCTGTTCCTAATCCTCTTAAATTATCTATTATATTTTTTTCTCATTAATGTCTTTGCCTGATTACACAGAACTGTGAACTTGTTTTCTCCTCCCCTTTGGGAGAAACCCTCTTACTGCTGATGGATGTTTTCTGTGAGAGGATCTGCAGCTAGACAAACCATTGGGGACCCCGGAGCAGCCTCCGCATCCCAGAGGCTAACTAATATGTCATCACTTTCCTCTTTATCTCGAAACGCTGAGATATGTTGTTTGGTTATGGACCTCACAGAAGTCTTTAAAAGCTCATTAGGAGACTCTGGTTATCCCACAAGTTAGCGCGACAATACTGGCGGTGATTGGGAGGGAAACAAACAGCTCGACACTTTGCTGGATGGGCAGGTTTTATGTTATTGTGCCCTACAGGAATCTTGGAACATTAACTGTTTACTATGTGAGAGTAGTCAAGAAAGTTAAAATTATTGCACACACATGATAGATTAAGGCTCTTCAACAATGGAGTCCAAAGTCCAAAACCTCTCACTTTTTTCTGGTATACAGAGGAAGCATACCTAAACTCAGAAATTTCACTTTACATAAAAGGGTAGACAACCCTTTTATGTAAGGTGTAAATTCGGATGTTTTTTTTTTTTTGGTGCAACACCACCCCCTAATTCTTGATCGCCTACGTCACATATCCTGGGAGGCTCTTGGGTGCTCCTTCTGCACATGCCCGAAAGAAACCTTTTCGCGCAAATAGAAAAATTTGCTGATCTCACGCATACGTCACACGATCTCGTTCCTGGGTTTGGTGGCTTAGGATGAAGAACCGAGAACAGGAGAAACAACTCAGACAACGCAGGACCGGATGCAAGACACCCCCGGATGGATTGGACTGCCCTGTGGAATTGAAGGTTGCTTGCACCACTTAGCTTCACATTATCAATGTGTTGTGTTGCTTAAATGCATTGCAATGCTGGCTGGGGTTCTTTTTTTTTATTTGTGTTTAGTTTGATATGCTGCAGCTCTAAAACATTGTGCACAAAAACTGGAACATCTCCAGCAAAAAATCCAAGGTCCAACCTGCGTTGGACAAAGCTGCCCAATGTTGCTTGGTGTGAATGAGCCCCTGGAGCCTATGTCTGGGGTTTATGGCCAGGACAAGTTTAATGAAGAAGTGTTTAAACTCCTGATGTTTTATCTAGTTGTCCATGCCTTCCTATACCCATGGTTACCATACCACCCATAGGGGGATCATAGACAGAAACAAAAACCTTTCTTAAAGCTCCATTAAAGAACTACACATAAATACAAAGAAACTGTTTTATCTGATTAAAGATATGTATTTTTGTTCATCTTCTTTCTTCATCTGCAAGGCCACAATCGTTGGTCACCTTGGTAGTGCCGGGGGGACGTAGCTCCCTCGTGCAACTTTACCCATCCTTGGCACATGCAAGAGCAGCCAGGCTGGTTTTCCTGGTAACCAAAGAGGACATTGTGCATACACAACTCAACTTATTCACATATTCCCAACACAATCAGGCAGGTAAGACATGTTATTGCAGATAGGATATCGCCACCTGCCTGATCCTTTTTTTTGTAAAGTTGATTTTAGTTCCACTTTAAGAGCAGTGAGGAGGAACACATAAAACACTATAAAAGTACCATGACATCTCATGGTGTTCTGGTTTTGAATCATGTGACCCAACTGGCATTAGTATTATTATTATTAAACAGGATTTATATAGTGCCAACATATTACGCAGCGCTGTACAATAAATAGGGATTGCAAATGACCGACTAATACAGACAGTGATACAGGAGGAGAGGACCCTGCCCCGAAGAGCTTACAATCTAGTAGGTGAGGGAATTTCACACACAGATTCTGCAAAGCATCCACTCCAGAATTTGGTTTAACACTGAATTCCCTGAAGTATTAGACTACATATGTCCAATGTATACCTATTACAATAGGAGGTGTGTTGTGAAACATTTATGTGTCATGGTGGCACCAGATATGGGTTACCATTTCATGGAACCCCAATGTGGTTAGTGCTGATATTTGAGCAGAAATATTCAACAAATTCTTCGATTAGTTGCTCCTCTTCTGATTTGTTGGGTAAGTATGAATCTCTATGGGACTGGACCAAGGATGTCCATGTTTTGGGCCTGGGATTTTGCTGGTGGCCTTCAGAGTGTAAACCCTTGGGTGAAGATGTGGGTGGGATGTGCAGGTCTAGGAGGTCGTAGAAATTCTATGTATACACTGAAAAGTGGGAAAACACTCATGTAGAGTTCCAAGTGTGTGTACACAATTGTAATTAACCTGCAGTGTTCATGTTTTGTGTGACAAACTAACGGAGAGTCCCTGCAGCTCCTAGTGATAGATCATGGAAGCATTTTCAAGCTGGGAAAACCAGCAACCCCCACCCAAATGCATACACACCTCTTCTGTCCCTTGGATTTAGCTTGAAATGAATTATGCGCTTGAAAGAGAAATCTCACTTTGCACGGAAACGTCCTATTTTGTAGATTTCCTTGCATGTATATGGGTATTCTTTGCAAAGTGAGTTTTTTCTACATTCACCAAGCTAAGTCAACTATTCCTTACAAGGTGATAAATCACATTGATACATGAACAGACTAAACTCTTTTAGTAAATCATCACCATTGAGGTGGAAGATTCGGCAACAGAGAATGTTTATGGTATATCAGATTCACAGCTTTATAAATAGACTCCTTGGAATAATATTCAGCTTGTATTATATCTTGCAATTCTAATGAAATTTCCCAATATATATTCTTTTTTTTTGAGCCAAAATTTGGTTTACAGCCGAATTCCAGGAACATAAAAAATGACACGTTAGTGCAGATCTGGAGAGAAGCTAAGCTCCTAATTCTTAACATTTTGATGGAAATCGTCATTTACCAGATAACATATTCTTTCCAGGGCTCTGACTTTACCAAAATTGGAAGGTTAAACACTATTGTCTTAGAATAAGTGTGTGATTTGCAGGGGAGGGGGAGACTTGGAACACATCCAACTAGACCTAATATGATAGATGCATAACAGCATACTATGCTGAGAAGAACCTGTACCTTGCATGGCCATGGTGCCTTGATGGCCATAAATCACATAGATTATCATGACACAGCTTCACATCTTCCAACATCATCTTCCTTGCCACAGGTAGGACACCTCAGAGTCACAAAGATGGTTGGTGGTGGAGGACTTCTCTACCAGATGTTGACTAGCTATTGGCCCACTGTGTGACTGGGTGATCAATGTCAGAATGCTAACATATCTCCACTCAGGGCCACAAGCCAATCCTAGCTCAAAAATAATCACCCCTGGTGTTCAAACTGCGTTTTGACCTCAGAGAGTTCTCTCTGCCACATGCTGCTCAGGTTTAATAAATAGGTCGCAGCTATACAATGCTCACTATGGGTCATTGACTCTGTGTTACATTTTCTATGACTATGTCAATGTCTAAATACTGAGGAATCTTCCTTCATGGCTATAACCTATGATATCTAAAAAGTATTGCCACTGGTGAGCATGTTCTCCGGGTCCTCCATTATTAAGTTCAGATTTTGGGAATGGCATTCAAGACATTAGCATGCACTCATCTGCATGATATACCCCCTCCAAGATTCCCCATATGTAAAGTTAGTATTTTAGTTTTAAACGTTACCATGAAATCATGTTCATCTGGGAAAATCAGTCCCTCACATGACCAAATGTCCCATTGAAGCCTTTTGTACCAGACACAGTCCTGCATGATATACCGATTTTCCCTTCAGTAACTTCACTCAGGACTACAACTCATCATATCAAAAAAGTAGTCACACCTGGTGGTAAATTCTCCTTTGTTTTCCCAGTCCTCTTCAATGGCTTTCATTGAGAAATGGCAACTATGGATTGAAGCCTTTTGTTCCAAACACAATCCTGCACAATATATCCCATTTTCCCTTGAGTATCTCCACCCAGAGCTCCAACCCATCATATCTACAAATTACTCACCCCTGGGGGCAATCTTCCCTTTTATCCACCAGTCCTCCTCAATGACTTTAGTTGGGAAATGGTAGATATGGAATGGAGCCTTTTGAACAAGACACAATCCTGCATGATATACCTGTTTCTCTAGAGTATCTCCTCTTCAATACATCATATCAAATTCTCACCCCTGGTGGGCAAATTCTCCCGTTTTCCTGTCCAGTCCATTGAAGCATTTTGCACCAGGCACAAGTGTGCATGGTATAACATCTTTAAGACTTTTTCTATCTATAGTCAGCAATTTAGTATTAAACAATAACATCAAAGCCGAGTGTTTATCTGGGAAAATCAGTCCCGCCACATAGCAAAATTTTAATGTAAGTTGGAAGAGTCTCGCAAGGCAGAGACAGAACAATAAATTCTGTTCCTAATCCTCTTAAATTATCTATTATATTTTTTTCTCATTAATGTCTTTGCCTGATTACACAGAACTGTGAACTTGTTTTCTCCTCCCCTTTGGGAGAAACCCTCTTACTGCTGATGGATGTTTTCTGTGAGAGGATCTGCAGCTAGACAAACCATTGGGGACCCCGGAGCAGCCTCCGCATCCCAGAGGCTAACTAATATGTCATCACTTTCCTCTTTATCTCGAAACGCTGAGATATGTTGTTTGGTTATGGACCTCACAGAAGTCTTTAAAAGCTCATTAGGAGACTCTGGTTATCCCACAAGTTAGCGCGACAATACTGGCGGTGATTGGGAGGGAAACAAACAGCTCGACACTTTGCTGGATGGGCAGGTTTTATGTTATTGTGCCCTACAGGAATCTTGGAACATTAACTGTTTACTATGTGAGAGTAGTCAAGAAAGTTAAAATTATTGCACACACATGATAGATTAAGGCTCTTCAACAATGGAGTCCAAAGTCCAAAACCTCTCACTTTTTTCTGGTATACAGAGGAAGCATACCTAAACTCAGAAATTTCACTTTACATAAAAGGGTAGACAACCCTTTTATGTAAGGTGTAAATTCGGATGTTTTTTTTTTTTTGGTGCAACACCACCCCCTAATTCTTGATCGCCTACGTCACATATCCTGGGAGGCTCTTGGGTGCTCCTTCTGCACATGCCCGAAAGAAACCTTTTCGCGCAAATAGAAAAATTTGCTGATCTCACGCATACGTCACACGATCTCGTTCCTGGGTTTGGTGGCTTAGGATGAAGAACCGAGAACAGGAGAAACAACTCAGACAACGCAGGACCGGATGCAAGACACCCCCGGATGGATTGGACTGCCCTGTGGAATTGAAGGTTGCTTGCACCACCAGCTTCACATTATCAGTGTGTTGTGTTGCTTAAATGCATTGCAATGCTGGCTGGGGTTCTTTTTTTTTATTTGTGTTTAGTTTGATATGCTGCAGCTCTAAAACATTGTGCACAAAAACTGGAACATCTCCAGCAAAAAATCCAAGGTCCAACCTGCGTTGGACAAAGCTGCCCAATGTTGCTTGGTGTGAATGAGCCCCTGGAGCCTATGTCTGGGGTTTATGGCCAGGACAAGTTTAATGAAGAAGTGTTTAAACTCCTGATGTTTTATCTAGTTGTCCATGCCTTCCTATACCCATGGTTACCATACCACCCATAGGGGGATCATAGACAGAAACAAAAACCTTTCTTAAAGCTCCATTAAAGAACTACACATAAATACAAAGAAACTGTTTTATCTGATTAAAGATATGTATTTTTGTTCAACTTCCTTTCTTCATCTGCACAGCGACAATCATCAGTCACCTTGGTAGTGCCGGGGTGACGTAGCTCCCTCATGCAACTTTACCCATCCTTGGCACATGCAAGAGCAGCCAGGATTGGCTGGTTTTCCTGGTAACCAAAGAGGACATTGTGCATACACAACTCAACTTATTCACATATTCCCAACACAATCAGGCAGGTAAGACATGTTATTGCAGATAGGATATCACCACCTGCCTGATCCTTTATTTTGTAAAGTTGACTTTAGTTCCACTTTAAGAGCAATGAGGAGGAACACATAAAACACTCTAAAAGTACAATGACATCTCATGGTGTTCTGGTTTTGAATCATTTGACCCAATGGCATTAGTACAGCACAATTTTCATTTATGTTGGTGTAAATTTTTGATTACTTTAGCAACCTCCTACACAGCTGCCATTGCTCTTGGTCTTGTGACCACAAACAAAAAGGAATGTCGACGTAAGATGATAAGATTATGCCAACACCCCTTTTCCTTAGGTGGTATATAATAATTTGTGTCCATAAATCCTCTTTCTGCATGGAAAACCATAGAAATTTGTTTCTGTGGTTAAGTTTCTGATACAGAACACTGTATGTCGAGGGACAAGTGAATTTTTGCTGAGTATTTGTTCTAAAAATGAAGAAAAGAAAAGCTTAAGGTTATTTGCACCCAAAGAGAGTAATAATGTGTGAACTTAGAGCGATGGCTTGGCTGTACTTAAGGGGATGGAATGTGTGCTTTGCTCTTGTGCTGACCCTGCTAAATATCACATGTTTATTCATTGTTTGGGCATAATGTGAAATTATCCAGATGCTTGGGGGAGAAGTATTGGTGGACCGATCAGGCTTCATATTTCTATGTGGCTATATTAATTTCTAAGTTATAGCACATGGTAACAATAGCCCAGGTCTGTTTCTATGACACAGCGGAGAAGCCGTATT
>NW_027317972.1:0-7999 GCF_032062135.1 Pyxicephalus adspersus | reverse complement strand
ATTAAAAATTGTTTATCATTTTCCGTCTATGCATCATTACTTTATGAACTTTCAATAATGACAAGAAAGAATAAAAAACAAGCTGTGAGGAATATGAAGAAGGAAAGATAAAAAGAACAGCAGGACGCCCAGGAAAGTGATGTTGTGCTGCAAACATTGAGGAAGGGACCCCCACCATGGTTTCAGACAAGTGTGAGGAACAGTTAAACAAACCTTTCTTAAATCGATAAAGACTTAATTGGTGATATACTGTTCTCCTGAAACAAATTCTAACTAATTTATAGCCATTTTCCTATAGAAGAATAATAACGCTCGACAATTAGTAAGAGATTTTATTGACTTTTATTCACAGCTACATAATACCATGGCATCACTTTAATTTTAGGCAATATTAGGTAAAAAGTCTTTAGTTATTACATTAATGTTTATGCTGCAGCCTGCAGAGTGCTCCATCCTATGTATAGTGTAAAATTAGTTCACTGGTATGTCACTGAATTGAAAATTTAATTCAAAGCTTTAGAGTCACAGTTATCCCAAGCCCTGGATAACCAGACTTTACATTTTATAAAAAGTATTTAGAGAAAGGCAAAACAAGTTATTGGAACATAAGACCTGAGATATCAAATCTCTCCAAGACTGTAGGAGATACTATCATGGGAGAACGTGAGTGATCCAGCAAACCTTGAGTGAATTTAGTCCAGGATTGAAAACATTTGGTAATAAATTACCAATGATTTTTAAGAAATCCTTTCAGATAAAATGCTTCTTGTATGAACTTTTTTTCTGGCCAGTATATTGTGACAAACATCATCATAGTGTTAAAGATCTAGGATGTTCTTTTGGGTGATCACTACATTTTGCCAAGGCAAGTGAGTGGTATATTCTGTTTTCTGCAATGTTGAATGGTATTTTGAAGTATGATTCTACCTTTCAGCCAACCCTTTAGCAGTGTTCTTTGCTATCCAGGGAAAGAGGTTTTCACTAGACAGAAAGTTAGGGAACAGGATATAGTACAACAGGGGTCTCCCCATCTGACAGGTGGGCTGTGAGAGCATAGAGACCAGCGGTGGTCCATGGCTCTGGCTTGGAGTCAGGAGAAAGACCCCGCTTGGGGGGCACACCGGCCAGAGCCACGGACCATGTCTCCATCACAGGCTCAGGGCGGTGGGAAGGTTGTGGCTCACACCTGTGATGGGACAGTGGATGGGTTCGGGCACTCTGAAATCACTATAGAGGAAGTTTCTTCCCCTTTGAGTGACACATGTCTTTCCTTGCATGCGCGGTCCCGAATCCGTAGATTTAGTGTTCCGCGAGCTCCTAAAGGTTGGGAAGCACTGTAGTACATGGGATATAGATTTGAGAGCTATGTTAGGTTTAGACCTGCCTCCATTTGAATCTAGCCCTAAAGAACCCACGTCTCCAGATTTCACACCATGTGGTTGTGGGCAGTGGTACTGTACTGTTCACTGCTGCCCCCATTCATTTTCTGTTGGGCTGCTGTGGGTAGAAGCTACTTGTAGAGTCTCCCTAAAAGCAGAATTTCACTGGTATGAGGAAGCACTTACCTAGTCTGAACATACCCAAAGACACATTCCTACCCCTATACAAGACATTAGTACGTCCTTATATATATATTATATATACTTATATATATGTACACGTATATATACTCGTCTTGTATATATTTGTAATTTAGGTTTGGTTTTGGATGTTGTAAATGCAGAAAAAGGCAACTAAATTAATGAGTTTTGAGGATCTATGGGGAAAGAATACCTAAACTTAATTAATTCATACCTAAAGTGAGGAGATTAAGGTAGGATATTGTTGCCTTGTATAAATACATCTATAAGAAATATTTTCCTTCAATTTAGCAGATTGTTAAAAAAAATCTGGAGTTATATCTCAATGAACAAAATATAAGAAAGCTATTTATATTGAAAAGATATAATATTGTGAATTGTTGATCCAGGAGGCATTTCATTGTCTTTGAAGATTTTTTTTTCTGAGCAAATTGGACCTTTTAGAAGGCTTTTTTACCTTCTTTCCTCCAATTGTGGCTTTAGGATTCTAATGACAATTTCATTGGTTGAATCTAATGGGCCCGCAGCTTTTTTTCTAGCCATTAAATGCTTTTTCAGATATACTTACTATTTCTTAAGTGTTTCAGAGATTCTGAAAGGCACATTTAATGCTGCCTATGCAGGAGTCTTGCTTTCACTAGAAACCTTTTGTATATCTGACGTTATTTTTTTCAGTCCATAAAAATGTTATATTTTCTGCATTTTTAAAATGATAGTAATGGAATAATAAAGGAACCAGATGAATTTTGTGATGATTGATCATTATTTCTGATTAACTAGCAAATATATTTATATAATCAAAGACGTAAATAGAAGCCATGGTCAAAATATTGTCTATCTTTTTGGAAAAATGTGTAAATCATGAATTAAATTGTATCCACAAATATCTAACTGAATGTAAAAAATGTGTGAATTTTGGGTAAAAGTTGTAGTTTTTGTTGATGAAAACATTTATAAATAAACCCCATTTATTTTTTCCCAAAAAACTGGACAGGAATGTGACAACAGCTTCTATTTCCATCCTTGCTTAGTGATTGATTTGTACCTAGATTTCTTAACTATTGTTTGAAATGTTAGATTTATAGTGAAACTACCAAGAAGAACAACCTTTAAACTGTAAACTCCAATTGAAAATGGAATATTAGTACATTTCCTACTTACCTTCTCATTTACAATGCAAATTACTACAAACTAATCCCCCTCTGTGTCTCCACATGTATAAAATGTGAACCTCCATCAGGGGTGTAGTGGGCCAGGCGTGTCGCCACTTTTTTCAGGAGTGGCCACTCTTTTTTACAAATAATTACAAATAACTACAAAAAAACCCGCATGGTTAGGAGAAAGAACCCGCTGGGGGGGGGCGCTCTGGCCAGAGCCACGGACAATGTCTCCCGTATTGAATTGCAGGCTCCGGGCCGTAGGCGGGTTGTCTCTGAATGTAACCTGCCCACTCTCCCATCGTAGGAGCATGCCACAGAAGAGTTGGCGGGTTCTGGTATCATGACATCACTGTGGGGGGGGGTGTATTCCCCTTTGAGTGACACAGGCGGGGGTGTAGTGGGGTGGGCAAGTACCATGCTTCTTCTTTTCTTTACGACTACACCCATTATTATTCTTACTATTATTACTACCTCCATCCATTATTAAACGCAAACTTTATTCAAATTTTTATATTATTTCCCTGACTCACTAATGAGGGATAATTTGTAGGTATGTGGTTTCAAATTCTTACCCAGGCTTACTCCCTGGCTTCTGTACTGTATGATTTTTCCACATGGTTAATGTACACACCCACAATTATTTTGTACATATCATTACTAAGCCCCGTTCGTATCTAGGAGGCATCTGTAGTCCTTAACCCAGGGACTACCTGTAGTTGTGTTAGGGTCTTTAGACTATAAGCTCAGTCTGGGCAAAAACTGAAATGGTTCATGTACCTAATATAGTTCAGTAGAAAAAGTGTACTGCAAGATTACAAACAAATCTGTCAGGTAAGTTCCCGAAGAGCACATTCAGACCGTACATTTATTTTCCAGGAAAGGATAGACCATTAAAACTTGATTGATGTATAGTTAACAGACCTTTTTATCCTCTGACCCATATTTGTAAGTCAGACCTAATAGGTTCCGCAGGAAACCACATGCAATAGTAACAAAGAAGAGCTCAGCTCCTCCCTGACACAATCTTTCTAATGGGAATATTTGACATTATGTGTTTGTTCTTGCAGCTACACAATGGCAATGTTTACTTGATTCCATTTGCAGTTCATGATAAACATTATTATTATTATTATTTGACATTATGTGTTTGTTCTTGCAGCTACACAATGGCAATGTTTACTTGATTCCATTTGCAGTTCATGATAAAATCTGCATCACTTTAAACACATTCCAGTTTTAACAGCACTTTTTAAAATTGTTGTCATGTTTTATCCCCGGCAGCCTGATTTCCCATTCAAAAATGCATTTGTAACTCGGTAAGTAGTCATAATGACACTGTGATCTTTACATTTCAAAAAAGCAAGCCGTTTAATATTTTATAATATTTCTTTAATATTTTATGATGTCCCATATTGTCATGGGAACCAATTAAAAATTGTTTATCATTTTCTATCTATGCGTCATTACTTTATGAACTTTCAATAATGACAAGAAAGAATAAAAAACAAGCTGTGAGGAATATGAAGAAGGAAAGATAAAAAGAACAGCAGGACGCCCAGGAAAGTGATGTTGTGCTGCAAACATTGAGGAAGGGACCCCCACCATGGTTTCAGACAAGTGTGAGGAACAGTTAAACAAACCTTTCTTAAATCGATAAAGACTTAATTGGTGATATACTGTTCTCCTGAAACAAATTCTAACTAATTTATAGCCATTTTCCTATAGAAGAATAATAACGCTCGACAATTAGTAAGAGATTTTATTGACTTTTATTCACAGCTACATAATACCATGGCATCACTTTAATTTTAGGCAATATTAGGTAAAAAGTCTTTAGTTATTACATTAATGTTTATGCTGCAGCCTGCAGAGTGCTCCATCCTATGTATAGTGTAAAATTAGTTCACTGGTATGTCACTGAATTGAAAATTTAATTCAAAGCTTTAGAGTCACAGTTATCCCAAGCCCTGGATAACCAGACTTTACATTTTATAAAAAGTATTTAGAGAAAGGCAAAACAAGTTATTGGAACATAAGACCTGAGATATCAAATCTCTCCAAGACTGTAGGAGATACTATCATGGGAGAACGTGAGTGATCCAGCAAACCTTGAGTGAATTTAGTCCAGGATTGAAAACATTTGGTAATAAATTACCAATGATTTTTAAGAAATCCTTTCAGATAAAATGCTTCTTGTATGAACTTTTTTTCTGGCCAGTATATTGTGACAAACATCATCATAGTGTTAAAGATCTAGGATGTTCTTTTGGGTGATCACTACATTTTGCCAAGGCAAGTGAGTGGTATATTCTGTTTTCTGCAATGTTGAATGGTATTTTGAAGTATGATTCTACCTTTCAGCCAACCCTTTAGCAGTGTTCTTTGCTATCCAGGGAAAGATCTGAGGTTTTCACTAGACAGAAAGTTAGGGAACAGGATATAGTACAACAGGGGTCTCCCCATCTGACAGGTGGGCTGTGAGAGCATAGAGACCAGCGGTGGTCCATGGCTCTGGCTTGGAGTCAGGAGAAAGACCCCGCTTGGGGGGCACACCGGCCAGAGCCACGGACCATGTCTCCATCACAGGCTCAGGGCGGTGGGAAGGTTGTGGCTCACACCTGTGATGGGACAGTGGATGGGTTCGGGCACTCTGAAATCACTATAGAGGAAGTTTCTTCCCCTTTGAGTGACACATGTCTTTCCTTGCATGCGCGGTCCCGAATCCGTAGATTTAGTGTTCCGCGAGCTCCTAAAGGTTGGGAAGCACTGTAGTACATGGGATATAGATTTGAGAGCTATGTTAGGTTTAGACCTGCCTCCATTTGAATCTAGCCCTAAAGAACCCACGTCTCCAGATTTCACACCATGTGGTTGTGGGCAGTGGTACTGTACTGTTCACTGCTGCCCCCATTCATTTTCTGTTGGGCTGCTGTGGGTAGAAGCTACTTGTAGAGTCTCCCTAAAAGCAGAATTTCACTGGTATGAGGAAGCACTTACCTAGTCTGAACATACCCAAAGACACATTCCTACCCCTATACAAGACATTAGTACGTCCTTATATATATATTATATATACTTATATATATGTACACGTATATATACTCGTCTTGTATATATTTGTAATTTAGGTTTGGTTTTGGATGTTGTAAATGCAGAAAAAGGCAACTAAATTAATGAGTTTTGAGGATCTATGGGGAAAGAATACCTAAACTTAATTAATTCATACCTAAAGTGAGGAGATTAAGGTAGGATATTGTTGCCTTGTATAAATACATCTATAAGAAATATTTTCCTTCAATTTAGCAGATTGTTAAAAAAAATCTGGAGTTATATCTCAATGAACAAAATATAAGAAAGCTATTTATATTGAAAAGATATAATATTGTGAATTGTTGATCCAGGAGGCATTTCATTGTCTTTGAAGATTTTTTTTTCTGAGCAAATTGGACCTTTTAGAAGGCTTTTTTACCTTCTTTCCTCCAATTGTGGCTTTAGGATTCTAATGACAATTTCATTGGTTGAATCTAATGGGCCCGCAGCTTTTTTTCTAGCCATTAAATGCTTTTTCAGATATACTTACTATTTCTTAAGTGTTTCAGAGATTCTGAAAGGCACATTTAATGCTGCCTATGCAGGAGTCTTGCTTTCACTAGAAACCTTTTGTATATCTGACGTTATTTTTTTCAGTCCATAAAAATGTTATATTTTCTGCATTTTTAAAATGATAGTAATGGAATAATAAAGGAACCAGATGAATTTTGTGATGATTGATCATTATTTCTGATTAACTAGCAAATATATTTATATAATCAAAGACGTAAATAGAAGCCATGGTCAAAATATTGTCTATCTTTTTGGAAAAATGTGTAAATCATGAATTAAATTGTATCCACAAATATCTAACTGAATGTAAAAAATGTGTGAATTTTGGGTAAAAGTTGTAGTTTTTGTTGATGAAAACATTTATAAATAAACCCCATTTATTTTTTCCCAAAAAACTGGACAGGAATGTGACAACAGCTTCTATTTCCATCCTTGCTTAGTGATTGATTTGTACCTAGATTTCTTAACTATTGTTTGAAATGTTAGATTTATAGTGAAACTACCAAGAAGAACAACCTTTAAACTGTAAACTCCAATTGAAAATGGAATATTAGTACATTTCCTACTTACCTTCTCATTTACAATGCAAATTACTACAAACTAATCCCCCTCTGTGTCTCCACATGTATAAAATGTGAACCTCCATCAGGGGTGTAGTGGGCCAGGCGTGTCGCCACTTTTTTCAGGAGTGGCCACTCTTTTTTACAAATAATTACAAATAACTACAAAAAAACCCGCATGGTTAGGAGAAAGAACCCGCTGGGGGGGGGCGCTCTGGCCAGAGCCACGGACAATGTCTCCCGTATTGAATTGCAGGCTCCGGGCCGTAGGCGGGTTGTCTCTGAATGTAACCTGCCCACTCTCCCATCGTAGGAGCATGCCACAGAAGAGTTGGCGGGTTCTGGTATCATGACATCACTCTGGGGGGGGGTGTATTCCCCTTTGAGTGACACAGGCGGGGGTGTAGTGGGGTGGGCAAGTACCATGCTTCTTCTTTTCTTTACGACTACACCCATTATTATTCTTACTATTATTACTACCTCCATCCATTATTAAACGCAAACTTTATTCAAATTTTTATATTATTTCCCTGACTCACTAATGAGGGATAATTTGTAGGTATGTGGTTTCAAATTCTTACCCAGGCTTACTCCCTGGCTTCTGTACTGTATGATTTTTCCACATGGTTAATGTACACACCCACAATTATTTTGTACATATCATTACTTACTTAATTACTAGACTTGTTATGGAGATTTACATTGAAAAGCTGAACAAGTTCTTGCAATAACATATACAGAACTTTTGGATGAAGACTTCACCCTTCCCTGCAGAACCTCCAACCTTAGGATAGGGATGGATGCTTACTATTATCCCAGAATAGAAAGAGAAAGAATCTACAGTAGGATTGCAAAATCACAGTAACTATGACAGATGTTTTACTTTTTAATTATGTTTCCTTTTTTGGGCCTGATTTATTAAAGCTCTCCAAGGCTGGAGAGGATGTACTTTCATCAGTGAAGCTGGGTGATCCAGAAAACCTGGAATGGATCTGGTCCAGGACTGAAATTATTTGCTTACAAATACCAAACGACTTTTAGGAAATCCAGTTAGCTGGATCACCCAGCTTCATTGATGAAAGCGTATCCTGTCCAG